>NW_010299080.1:1627-43465 GCF_000700745.2 Antrostomus carolinensis | reverse complement strand
CCAAGTGCCAGTGTAGCTTATTAATTTAAATATTCCTCACGCCCTTAGATCCTGCACTTGTAGAACTGACAGAACACAAGTCCTTCATTTCCAGCGACATAAATGTAAACACTGGGATGTTCTCAGTGTCTCTTTCATAACAAATCCCGGGCTGAAAGCAAAACACAGCACTATTATAGCTGCTAAAAAGAAACCCAGCTCTGTTCCAGCTAAAAACCAGGACACTTTATCTCAGGAAGAAAGAGTTAATGACATTGTCTCAACCTTGCTACCTATGCCTCAAGAGGCTCCAAATAACCATCCATTCTGTCCTCCTTAGATCTGCTGACATTAGAGAGACTTAGTGCTAAGACAGAAGGAAAGTAAAGGGAATTACACGGATGTTTCTCATGTCCACATGGTCACATAAACCATCTTGTAGGGAAGTCAGTGCCCACTTTTGGCAGTAATCAGTTGCCAGCTGGCCAGACAAGTGATCTCTGCATACATGCAGAGAAGCATCTGTGGCTTTTCAACATGTCCCAGACACTGGGGCTTCACAACACATGTGGAGTAGAGTGATCTGAGCATGGAGAGCATGTGTGAGAGTGTCAGAGTCCATGCACACATGCCGCAAGGCTGATTCATGGAAAGCCAAGTGAATCCAGAAAAGTGTTAGCTTTAATGAGCTCATCAACAGAGCTTTTGCATAGTAGGTCTCCACTGGATGTGGTCAGATTCCCATCCCTTTGTTCATGGTAGACATTGGCAGGTATGAGTGAGTTCATTCAGTTAATGCAAGCTCCAGTTTGACTGTATGTATCTGTACCTGTTATCAACATCCAGGATTAGGGTTACTCTTGGATATAAACAAAGTCTAAATTACCAATTTACCTCAAGAGATGGTTACAATGCAGTTAGTGAGCAATTTGGGGGAATTAGATGGAACATGTTTTCCTGTCACAGGAACAGGAAAGCTAGATAATTTGGCTTGTTGGTAATAACGATCAAATGTTCTTTAAAAATTAATTTTTTTAAAGTGAACAGAAGTTCCCAGGGGAGGAACACATCTAGCTATTTATTTCTTCACTGAGGAACAATAAGATGCGGTAAGGTGCCTATTTTGTTACACAAATGTTGACCACAACAAAAATTTAGGAATGATTCCTCTGCCAGTAGTCTGTAGAGACAGATTGAAAGAGAAAGAGCTGAGAATGGGTGGGAAAAGGAGTGACCAGGGATTTGACTTTGCTATAAAAGCCAGGCTTCACTTTATCCTGTGCAAACAAAGAACAGAGGAACAGGAGCAACAAGATTAATTTAGGCAATCATCCAGAACAGAAGAGGAGGGTTAAAAAGCTCATAACCCCTTCTATGAATCACTGTCCCAGAACCCAGTAGCAAAACCCTTGCAAGCCTTGAAAACAGGCAAACCTTGGTTCTTTCTCAATCTGAGACTTTTTTTAAGCACCTTTATATAGAAGTTGTGCAAGTCTCTCTGAATTTCAGAAGTGAGTAACTCAAGGAAAGTTGTTTATACAAGTTAAATGAAAATGCCTGTTGTTTGGCAGTAAGTTTGTCCCATCCACAAATGTCTGTCTGTTTATGTCCTGATCTGTGAGTCCTGTTTCCACACTGCAAATATGTTGATGCCAAAGTTCCTTCTGACACGATTCAGTCCTGCTTGTTCCAGTCCATGATGCATGAGAGAGACATTTTCCAGCACCTGTGTTCTCACTGGTGCCTTCAGCAAAGCCCTGCAGATGAACCATTAGAAATACATGCTGACCTTAACAAAGAAGGAGCCGACATACTTCACTCATAAAACTCAGAGAGCAATCAGATGGCATCCCAGTGACATTCATCACAGCTGCGGGCAACAGCCTTTTATTCATCTGGTATTTAACCAGGGTGAAATGCCCTGTAGCTATATCATGTTTGTTGGTGTTAGATGAACCCAGCTCATCACCCGCTCACTAAAGTTCAGGATTTAACACCAATCCATAGTTTGCAGGCAGTTCATCTCCTGCACGAAATACTTGTCCCCTCTTTGTCCTTTATTATATTTTTCTGTTCTCCACAGCTTGTTTTCTAATCTCTCTTCTGCTCACCTCCAACATGTAATTGAATACCTTTGCCTGGATTTGAGAGCTCTGCTACATTTTGGCACAAGTCAGGAATGCAGCCCATCAGTGGCATAATTAAGCCCAGTGATTGCAGGGAAATTTGTCAGCTTTCATCATTAAAAGTTAAGAGTATTTAAGATGTGAAAAATGACAGTGTGTTTTCAACATTAAATACTTAATTTTAAAATGATGTAGCTGTAGCATCCTTTTAAAATGATGGATAGGAATGGGAGCTAAGTAAGAATAATAGCTCAAATAATGAATAGTTTTATTTCTCATACTCATTGACTGCTGAGTCTTTAAAGAAATTAACTGGGCTTGTTTCAGTGTGCTTCTGATCCAGAGAAGTCAATGAAAGCTAATGCAGTCTTTGGGGGCTAGAGCAAATCTAGTGGGTATTAAACATGGCCTGTTGCAATCCTATAGGATTACCTCCTCTGATTTTGTGAGACTAATGTCATGTCCTACTGCATATGGGATCTCTTCTAACTGAATGCTCTAAGGCTGTAAGGTTGAAGTAAAACTTTCTGGATTAAATCCTGGTTTCACTGGAAGTCTAAAAGCTCATACTGATTTTAATAAGGCTGGTTTCATGCCCTGTATAACTCTAGGTACAAACCACATCAGTGGCTGGGATAAATTGGGATAAATTGGGAAAAAAAACCAACCAAAAAACAAGCATGTAGACCACCTTTATCCACTTCACTTATATGGGTTCGTCTGCTTTAGATCTGAAAATGTTCTCAATTTTTTTTTTTTTCCAGATAAAAGAATATTGAGGTTCCTGGATGATCACTTGACACTGGGAATTCGATATATAGACAGAACACCAGGTACAGTGAGATTTGTGTTAAATCCATAACAGGTAGCACAAATGAACATTGTTTAAATAGAATTAACTCTAGCAAAGTGCTAAAGGAACACAAAGTGTGAGGTAAAGATAAGAGAAAAATCAAATACATCTTTGAATTGACAATGAAGCTCAACTTAAAATTGTTGAACGATCAGTCCTTCATAGAATTGGCTTTCTGATCATGCTCAACTTATTATTCCTAATAATTTACTCTCAGAAATTTAGCCCTTTTACCATTTATGAATGGACAGCAAATTTTATTTTCCCAGTTCAATTTATTTTGAATAAGTATGTGCTGTGCTTTCCAGCCAAGCACATGCCTTCTGGACTCTTAAACCAAACTCCACCTTGACATTTCAAATATGGCTTGTGGCTGATTCAGTATTAAAGTGTTTGTGGGACTCTGAGAGTCTTGACCATTAAAGCAAGGGTTCACAATTTCAAGTTGTGGTCTTTAAATATCTTAATCAAAGGTGCTTAACTTCCAGGACATCTTGGAAGCATTCACCTCTTTAAAGTGGAGAGCTCTGTGTTTAAAATCTGGAGAAATTATTTGGGTTCTTCTTGGTCACTGAGCAAAATGTTCACAAAGGAAATAGATATGAGACTGCAGAATGAGTTAGTGTATACATCATACTAGCTTCAATCTCACTTGTGCAGGAAAACTCAAAGAACACATGCATCTGCTTCAGTGCAGGTTGTCAGCTTCACTGCTGCGTGGATACTCTGCTGTTTAGTGTGGCTGTGTCTGCTTGTGGTGAAGTTACTTCCAGCATAGACACATAACCATGTTTTAACAGCTTAGGTGCAAAGGGTGTATTTCTGTTTTTCGTCAACGCTGCACAATCACCTGACAGTGCTGGACCAGGCACTCTCATTCTTGAGTTGGATTAACTGAGTGCAAGGCATGGACTTTATGCTATTCATGGATATGCAGGACTTGGTTAATACTGAGACCCCATGAATCGTTTCATGTCCACTCGCTTGGACTGTGTTGAGGCTAGGAGAACTCCACTGCTTAGTTGATCTTTGTATACAGCAATATAACTGAGCAGTTTATAAACTGCTACCCCATGTGAGGTACTTACCTGAACAGACTGTCATTATCAGTACAACTCTTGTGGTGCAAATGGCACCTCATATAGTGCTAAAGGCCCAGACTGACAGCCCCAAGGTGAGTCAGTTGTCATGGGTGAAGTATTGTTACCTTTGGCTTCCTATCTGTCCACTGGAGATTACAGCCCAGAGCAGGAATCGTACAACAGAGATTGCTCCTCAGCCTAATTCACAGCCTGCTGTGTTAACCTGAAGCAAAACCAAGGGTGGATTACATAAACATTACAGCCCCTGTTCTTAAGCGGCAGTGCAAATCGCTGATTGACATTCTGGCACCCATGCAAGGGCGGCTGTGACCCCTGACAGGAGGGACACGTGGGCAATGGGGTGCAATAACTGCTGTAGCTGATCCACCAGAGATGGAGACAAAAACCTTTGGGCCTCTGCCCTTTAGATGGAGTATTATCTCTTCCCCCATGCTCTGCAAACACAGATCATTGAACACATCCATAACGGGGAAAAATGAGGCTGTTATAGGCAAACTCTCTGCACCTGTGAATTGGTGTGTTCAAACAGTCCTGTGTGTGACACCCACGCAGACAAGCTCAAGCTGATTTGAGTCATTAGCTATGACTATTTAACTGAACGTAGAACAGATGAAGCAGCTTCTCCACTAGTATCAACCCTCAACTGGTTGTGTGTTGACACTTCCCACACTCCAGGATCGATGTTTTATTACTGTGATTTCTTCTCAGTCTTGCTGTTCTGAAATGACCCTTTTGAACTTGATTGGTGCTGCATAAAACAGTATTGAGCGGATCCTGGGTTTGAAATACATACACATATATTCTTATATGTATATGATAGGTAAACTCAGGATGAGAGAGACCTTCTGAAATATTTTTAAGTGCACATGTAAGAAGTATGTGTAGAACATATATCTAGGTCCTATGGTGTTTCCTACATTTGATAGCATATGAATATTCTGAAGGCATCACATAAATGAGGGGGATGTAAATGCAATGAAAGATGCTGTTTTTGTGGAGATTTACTGTAGGTAAAATGATGAGTGAAACAAGAAAAAACCCTAAATGTCAGAGCACCTGTCTGGAGTTTTTGAAGTTGTATTTG
The DNA here is from genome assembly GCF_000700745.2 of Antrostomus carolinensis. Taxonomy (NCBI): domain Eukaryota; kingdom Metazoa; phylum Chordata; class Aves; order Caprimulgiformes; family Caprimulgidae; genus Antrostomus; species Antrostomus carolinensis. The sequence goes on along the minus strand of NW_010299080.1, from coordinate 38,320 downwards.
ACATTTAAACCAGAATTGGTGATGGAGTTTCATTTTTAAGAACCAGGACACAGCACGTTAGAAGGAGTTTGTGTAGGTGGTTCATGGCAGGCTCATGTTAAAATCAACTTCACAATGGTCCTGCTTCATGTTTGTGTGGAGAGGTAAATTTTGTGGTTTTGCAATACCAAGAGTTCTGGAGGATCTATTAGATCTGTTAGTAAGTCTATTAGACTTACAAGGGAAATCAACAGAAAAATAAGAATGACCTTTGTCATTCTTATTGTGATTATAGTCATAAAAATGATTCCATGTTAAGAAGGATTGACACATAGTACTTGCCAGTAATTGCTTCTCTCATCATTTTTCAGCTCGACTGTCGTAGTTGCTTTGAGTTTTCTTGGTTTCGCTTTTTAAAGCTATTATATTATATAAAATTATTTTCTTTTTTCTTAGTCAGGAAGGCAGTTCTCTTATCTCTTACTTTCCTAATTCTTTAGGTAAATAACTTGATGAATATTTTTTAATCTATAGAAAACAGAATTATTTTGTAATTATATTTGAACAGTAAAAAGTTAACTACATTCACACAGAATAATAGTCTCAACAATTAACCCCACTAGCAATTACTCTAAACAATACAGGATAACTAACAAGAAATAGGAATCACGTGGCCTGCTTGAACTCATGGTATTTATTTCAATGTAGACTCCATCTAATAAAACTAAAAATTTGGTCTGTCAGTGAATTCCCTATTTGTTTTCTATTCTAAACTTTCACTGGGATTTTTCTCTTCATGCAGCTTCCTGTCTTTTCGCTAATCCCAAATTCATATGCCCTTTGCTTTGTCTTCAGTAACTTAGACACTGTCAGTTTTGGCTGATGTTTAAAATGACAGGTATGCCACTGTTGTACAATTAATTGTTTTTATTAGAAACGTGGACAAAGGTCTCAATTTCTTTGTGCAGGGGGACAAATGGTCATGGGTATTTCTACATGACAGCCTTCCTAGAGAAATCCACTGTGCACAGATAGACATATATGGATGGGGGTGGGTGGGTGTCTGTAACCTTCCCTAAGTTCTCCTGACACGAGGTGGCACAATGGCTTGAGCTTATGTGTAAAGCTACACTCCAACTGTGTCGCGGGGAAATTCAATGCTAAGCTTTTTAGCCTCTTCTCCAGGAGAGTCACACTCTCACACATCTTAGAGTCCTTCAGAATACGGAGACCCAGGAGTCTCAGGGAAATGGGGTTAAAAATTAAAACCAACATGATAAACATTTCCACAAAGCAAGATGAGCAAAACCCAATCCATCTGTTAGGAATCTGAGCTCTCCCATAGACACCAGTCTGTGCGTCCAGTCATTGTTACAGTCTAGAAAAGCTGATGGTCCCCACTTCCTTCAAGCACACCCACAGATCCAGTTAAATTCAGTGGTGGTCAGGGAGGTTTCCCCTCCACCTGTCTGCTCAACACTCAGCCATGTGCAAAACATTCAACCATGCCAGACCTCGTTTCAATATGCAGCCACACAGTCCAGCTCAGCAGCATCCATCCCACCGAGGCCGGCCTTGGGAAGTCAGCTCTGGGAGTCACTGAGCAGCCAGCGCTGTCATTGCTGCCACATCAGCTCCGATCTAGTCTGATTCAGCCTGCTGCTACTGAGTCACTTGAGGGAATCCTTGCAGGGATACCAAACCAAAAGCACTTCTTACTTCTAGGATGAATATTTCTATTTTGCACACAAGGATTTCTCCTTTCCTCTTGTGGGAGCAAAGACCACTGCCAGTTGTACCACCTGCTGGATGGAGCTGCTGGAGGGTATCATCTCTCCAAATCCCCTTTTGTGCAGTTCTACTTACAGTCTGGTATAATATATATATATACATCAGATGTTTTCCCACAAAACAAAAAATACTAGGTGTAATTATGGGAAAGCAACATTTCACTTCATGCAAAGAAGGCTGGCCAGGTCATTCCATTATTGAGGAAACACTCTTTTTAACCCAGGTGTGGCACATGAATAAATTTTGCCCAAATGCCAGACACATGATGTCTGCTGCATTCTTGAAAGATACTCTGCATTTCTTCCCACTGCCCTGGAATGCTGAGCCACAGCAGCAGCAGCACCAAGACAAAAATGACCCAAAAGAGCTGAAGCCAACACACTACAGCTGCTTCCCAATATTGAGCTTTAGATACCTTTAGACTAAATTGTCAGTCACCTACATTTCCTAATTTTTGATGCAGACTTCATCCCTGGCAGTGCATCAGATACTGTGCACTTTATAACAGCAGACAGAAAAGATTGTGGGGACATGCCTATTTGTAAATGAGTCATTTGTCAAGTCGAGCTTTCAGGCTCTCCCCTTCGAATTGTAATCCTGTTAAAATATCAGGGCAAGGGAATTGGAGTTGGTTGTTCTGTTACGGTGTCGTTGAGTGGTAAACAAGTTGTCATTTTCGACTTGACTGTTCAAAGTTTGTTTTTCCTGGATGGACATGCCTCCAAGGTTAGATGTTGCCTTTGAGTCAGATTTTGCAATTGTCACTGGCTGAGTTCTTGATTACTGAAATCAAGAATGGCTCAGAGCCTTATCTAAAGAGTGCAGGGCGGAGAGCTAGGTAAATGTTTCTTCTCTTGGCCTGTCTCCATTGCAGGACAGGGAGGGGTTTGTTTGCCTAATCAGCCTGTGATCTGAGGGTTTGTTTTGCAAAGGAGCATGTGGGGCTGGTTTTCTTGGGTTCCCAAGCCTGAGGCAATAGTGCTGGGAAATATGTAATTGGGGCCTGTCCTTAATATTCATAAAGAGGACACAGGCTTTTCTTTTTCTTTTTTTTAAGCAATGCCAGCCATGCAGCAAAGCAAAAGTATGTCAGAAATAGGTGGGGTTTTTATAACTCAGTGCATTAAAAAACAACTAAATAAACCCAAATATAGTCCAGTTCAACCTTTGTTTTATGTCACCATGTTGTACTTGCTCTTCCTCTTCTCAAGATGACAGTCCTGGGATCTTGATGCCGACCTGAGGAAGATGGATTCCCAGACAGAGCATCTGGCTCCTTGTATGAGTCCTGAGGCGGTCACTTGTGCTGGTGGCCGTGGAGTTGCCTCTGGCTCTGACATGTGGTTGTGTTAGTCACTTGATGGGGCTCTGTGGCAGCTCTGCCCTTCTGAATGATGCCTTGTTTTGACTTTTCAATCTGACTCAGTTTGCACATCTTAATTATTTTTGTAGTGACCATTCCCTTTAGGAGGTATTGCCCATCCCTCCCACCTTTTCTATTCCTACATCTGGATGCAGTAAGAGCAATACTGTTAAGAGCAGATTCAGCCTGCTGGAGGCACAGCCTTTCCCAGTCTTGTGTTCCTGAGCTCGTCTGATAGACAGAATTAATCTCCTTTGTTTTTCCTTTCACTTTGTAACTTCAAGCATAATTCTAACAGCTCCTTCTTGTCTGAAGAACTTAGAGAAACTATACATGGGAGTAAGGATATGATTGTTGAAGGCATGGGGATTTATTTGTGGGAGTAAAGCAAGAAGAATTTAAGGATTTGACACCCAAAGAGGCTTTGATTGCTAGCAAGACCAGAGGAAGAAAATGCTTGGTGGGTGATGTGTGCCCCGACTTCTGCTGATTTGCTGTGGGAGTGGTACCCAGCACTTTGCAGGACTAAACTCCTCTTGTCTGAGGGCTGGATGCTGCAGATAGATCCACACTGGCACAGAACTGAACACGGACCTTTCGTTTTGTAACTGACATGCAACAGTTTTACTTTCTACTTTGATTATTAATGTTGATAATTTCTCTCTCCCTCACTGGCAGTCCCTACTCTGCCCCAAGAGCACAAATGTGAATCTCCTGCCCCATCCATCCTGAGCGATTGCTATAGATCAGAGCCTACAGCCATGAAAGCTGCAAGTGCACAAGGAGGGTATGCAACTCAATTACAGGAGCGAAAGCTATACCCAGCTACAAGTGTTGTGGAAATTGGGTACGGCTACTGCAAATCACTGTGGAATTAATACAAGCTGCCGTTAAACAAGCAGCAGGGCAAATCAGCCCTGCACTGAGCTGCATGCTGCTGTGCTTACACAGCTTCTGGTGCCTGAGTTAACATGTTTAAATGCAGCACAGCTAGTTCTACATAACCCTGCATTTTGCTTGTGGCTATATCCAGTGGGAGACCAAAGAATAGTAACTGCTTAAAATAACTTGGCTGCATTTCTGCAAGTTTAGTGTCTTGTCTCAAAGCCCAAGAGCCTATTCTGAGGCAGGGGAAAATCCTTTTTGCTACTAAGGAGCCCTGACTTGAGTCCCCAAGGTCACCTTCCTGCAAACTGCTCCCCTGGAGCTAGAGCTAAACAGTACTGCATTTGTGCTTCAAGCTAGGGCACCCCATGGTTGCAAATCCTGTATTTTTATTTGTTACAGGGTATGCAGCACTGCCCCATGAGTAGTGGCATGGGACCCAGGCAGAGGCAAGAATTTCTTGGCCTGAATTCAATTCCATTCAGTGAGGCTGGTACATGCAGAAGAGCACAGGAGGTGTGTGAGAGGTAGCTTGAGAAGGTCTGGTTAGGGATGCAGAAGAGAAAAAGGGTTTACAGGAAAAAGCACCTTTATAAAACTAAGCAAAATACCAAAATAAAGCATCATAGTAGGTGCTTGAAACACCAAGTAGGTAAATGATTGGGACACCCATTTTCCCTGAGAGAATGCTCATCCTTTTGTGTAATGCATAGCCTTGATCTCTCTTGTTGGCAGTGAGACTGCCAACAGTGTACTGAACATTTTTTTTTAATTATACCACAAACACTGAAAGTTTGATCTTCCAATTAGGTGTACACAGCCTGTTTGGTAAAAGTCACAACTAATGTTAAAAGTCTGTTAATAGTAAAGCTTCTTGCCCTGGTGTAATTAGCACTGTGTGGTTTTCCCTTCTGCTCCTTTCTCAAAAATCAGTTACATCAGAAATAGTTGTAAAAGGCAAAATATAAAAGAAGAAGTAATTACCTTTCTGTATGATAATAATCACTGGCAAGTGGTTTGAGGCTTAGATACACAAAGATCAAGCAGCTACTTTGGGTTGGGCTTGAAAAATGTATTTTGCAAATGCACACAGATTCTTTGTCAAATGCTTTATTTTCATACCAATTTTGATTGAGCAGAGGAAGACCATCTTTAAGGGGCTGGCTTGCCCATTTGGAGTCAGTGCAAAAGAGTGGAACAGATTTTTTAAATAATTATTTATAAGATGTCTGCTTTCATAATGCTTTTCCTTGAGTGTCAAATGACCTAAGGGGCCCTTGCCCACCCCCCTACCCCCTCCAAGTATTGGTCATCAGTAATTATTCATTCCTTGAAAAACATGGAACAATTCTTAAATCCATGTAGATTCCCCTCCCTTCCTCCCCGTGTTACCCATCTTCTTTTGGTATGCTCCAACCAAATTGCCAAGGACATGGAATTTAAGACTCGAGGACATCAGGAGCACAGCATTTCTTTGGGTCTCATTAGGACTCAGATGCTGTTCTCAATGGAAACATTATTTGCAATCCATTTGTATTGCTTATTTTGATCCTACAGCCCCACCCTGCCAAAAAGCTCCTCAGAGGTGTACCCTGGGTATTGGTACTACCTCACACACAGCCTTGTGACTGCTCCCTGCTGCTATAATTCTTATTCATAGTTTGAAAACTCTAGTGGCCCCAATCATTGTGCTAGGTGCTGCATAAACCTTTAGAGTTTATCTAGAAAAGATTTTACATTCCTAGTTTAAATGGCTTGGCTGTTACTGATAATGTAACAATATGCTAGGCTGGACAGACCACTGATCCTTATTCCAGGATTCGAGTGTTATTGGCTCTCATTTACTGTAAGTGCTCCAGAAATGATTGTGTTCTGGGAGAAAAAAGTGCATGGCTAGCTCTTTCAATTCTATTGGGAACAACCAACCTCAGCTAAAAATGTAATCTAAACTGCCAATCTAGCTGGATCTTCCAAGAATTGATAAGGTTTATAGTTAAGACCATAGTTAAAGGTCCTCTTGCAAAACTATCTAACATAGTATACGACATCACCACCCCATCTGTTCATTAAAATCCTGGGCAGAATTTGAATAAGCAATTGCAAGGACACTCCTGTTTCACAGTGCCAGCTGAGTCAGGTTCATTTGAAGAGCCTCCATCCACAGTAACTTCTTAAACTGCTACAGCCATACTTGCAAGAAAACATGTCACTGTGGTTGGGATAGACAAGAGAGGATCAGAAACAGCCACAAAGACAAAGGTGGTTTTGTCCTTGTTTTTTGTCTGCAGTTGCTAAAACTAGTAATTAACATGTTCCAAGAGTCTAAAGTAGTTCCCCTGTAAGGGAAGGAAAAGCTGTTTCCTGAACATGCCGTCATGAGTGACACCTGTATGCAGCAGGGAAGTGAGGAGGATGGTTTTTTTGGCCTGCTATCCACTACTATGGAGTGGTAACAAGTTAAACACTGGATGAACACATTAGATTGGTCTAGACATGCTTCTCTGGCTAGAACTGTAAATACAGTAAACTACAGTCTGCCCTATACTGCTTGGAGTGGATAAATACATTGCCTATATGTAGCTTTGGTTAGACAATTTTCCAGCTGCTCTACAGGAAAACAGGGCCAGACAACAGTCCCACCTGGGGGCAGAGCTGTAACAAAGACCTATTGAAAATTTCCCATCAGGCTCCCATCTCTTTTTTACTGATAGTGTTTTGACTGGTAGGTGTTGTCTGAAGATCTCTAGAGAGCTGTCTTTTTCATAGGGCAGAATGGCTTGTTCCCAGTTCTCGACAAAGCCAACACAGTCTGACAGCTAATTGTTGTAGATTGCTTCTTATGGTGAACCTCAATGTCATGCCCCAACCTGGCTTTACACAGAGTTAATGTTATAGATACGATCCTCGCTCTCTTCTGGCTGCACTGTGATTTGGCTCCCTTCTGCAGAGCACTGCAGAGGAAGGTACATGGTCTTCCATTTGGAAGCATCTTTAGGGCACAGCAGCAGAAATCTAAAAGAAACACACCACTAGAGGGCATGTACACATTCTCACAACTGTAATGTCAACCTGGTCACAATCCCAAAAAAGTCCGTGAAGCATTTTCAGATAAAGTTATAAGGTCCTGGAGCTCAGAGCCTGCTGCATATGGGGGCTTTTTTACTGAACACAACCCTCTGCTTTGTGTCCTCAAAAGAACACACTAAGATATGTTAATCAGCAAAGCTTAAGATGGTATATCAAGCCCTGAAGGTGACCAAAGTATAAGGTTTGAGAAAATTCATATTGGATGAAAAAAATTTTTTCATTGCTTATTTTTGCTGTGAAGCAAATGGGTTGAGGGAGAGAAAATGGCCTTTGAGAGAGGGAGGAACTGGGCTTTCCCAGGTCCCCCATGAATATGCCTGGAATTCATCTATGTAGAGATGCTGAGGGAAGGCAGGAGAGCATTCTCACTCTCTAATACAGTGGTCTTTTTTGCTGTGCTTTAGTCCCAAGAACTAAAGAATGACGTCATTTACATATTTTAATTTAGGTGCACTCACTTCACAGGTTTTGTTGATTTGCCTTTGCATTTCCAAGCGCTGCATATAGCTGTGGCTTCACAGTGGGATACTAGGTTTTATGAACCCTAGAGAGCTCATCTGGTGGGTGCAGAGCGGTCTCTGAGTCACACCTCAGCAGGAGGACCTGGACCCAACTGGCTGGAGGTTAGTTGGACACAGCCCACAACACAGCACTGTGGCTACAGATGCACCCACACGGAGTTGTTTTCCCTTGTGTATAGCTTCACTCCTCCTTTCTGAGAGAGGGCCCTGTGCAGAGCACCTCAGCCCTCCTTGTCAGTGCTACTGTCTCCAGAGGGGAGGGAAAGGATTTGATTTCAAGTGTAAAATAAAACTCCAATGGTCTCCACTTGGCAGATATGATTCCAGGTTAAAGATGATCCAACCCTTCCTGTCCAGATCTCCCCAGGCTTCCTTTCTGCAGCTAAGGGAGGATTCAGTCCCAGCCTAATGCAGGCTCAGCCTCCTTCCTCCCTCCTCCCTTTCTGAGCAGGGATCTTCAGACATACCATACTGTGCCAAATCCTTTACAGTGGTTTTGTGATGTGAGCTAGTATCTGCTGGAGATGCTGAGCTGAGACGTGAACTCATTTTACAGAGAGCTCGACCTGAATTCCCTGAAGTGAGAGTCTAGTCCTTTTACTCACTGAGCTCCCTCCTTTTGTACTTAATCAAATCCTAAATCCTCTGAAGTGAAAAAATGCACATTTTGTTTTCAATGACTTGCTGAAGCTGAATGCTTCTCACAACCAGCAAGGCCTATGAAACTAGTATTTATTAAGGATGAGTGATTTCTCACACTTATTCTGTTTCTATCCAAGACTGCCAACTTGGTCCACCTGGGTTTCAGAACTGAGATATCACAGTTCCCACGTCTCATGCCTTCTCTATACTTGCCCTGCATTATTTATGATGGCACTGAGTGCTCCTGGGGTTTGCTGTCAGGCAGGGTCAGGCTCCTTTGGGCTCACCTCTGCCGCAGCACTGTTAGAAGGCTGCAGCACCAGCCAGTTTATTGAGCAGGCTGGTCCTGCAGCTGGTGCTGCAAATGGGAACTTAAAAGCCACTCAGTGGAGAAACTCAAAGGAAAGTGGGAGTCAAAGCAGCAGCGAGGACCTGGAGCTTCTGACTGCTCGGGAAGATAAGAGGGAGTTTAAATGGTGTCTTCCTTAGAGCTGTTTTTGCTATCAATTCTTTCAGGGCAGGCAAGGGTGCAATATCCCTGCTGGCAGTAACACCCTTAATGACTGAGCTGATCAAATCAGTGTCATCCATTTGGGCCTTTCTTGCCAGGTTGGGGACGCTGCTCACTGCTCATAAAAGAGTTTCAGTAACTTTTCACTCGAGGGGCTTCCTGGGCTGGCTCAGAGGGGGGAAAAAATGCTATTTAGTACTAAAAAAGTGTTGCCATTTCTAAACTGTAATGGACACCCCCTCCGAATCATTGCAGATTAAACATGTGTGTGGTTAGCTAGGGTTCTGATATGGAAATTTTTTTGTACCATCTTTTGTCCCAGTGAAACACGAGTTGTAGTGGCAAGGCCTGCACAGACACTTTTTCCCTGCATCTGTGGTATTTCTGTAGCTTGGGAGGAACAGTGGCTGATTGCAATAAAAGGTAAACAGACATTAATGACTTGGAAAAATATACTCTAGAAAAGATTACAGAGCTGTTAATTTCCATGGTGGTCATTTCAGAATAGTTCTAAGAGGTAGGCAGTGTAGCCCAAATCTCCCTGCGACAGTGAGGAGTGTGAGCTCCTCCATGAAAGCTGCTGTTTGGATGAGATCTTAAACTACTGCTGGCAACAAAAGAAGATGGGGACATGTGGTTCATCCTTGGATTGCAGAAGAGAGGCAGACACTTCCCAGATCTTGCAGGGCAAGTTTCATATTTTTAAATTCTGGGTCACTTCTTTAATTAAAAAGTTATGCTTTTAAAAACGTTTCTAGTCAAATGCAGTGCAGCACTGGGAGCTGGAGTATTTTTTTGTCCGAAGCCTGTATCATCTATCAAAACGTGCTGCATGAAAACAGCTGGATCTTGTGTCTGTGTCTTCATAACTGAACTGAACATTTAGACTGTCTTTTTCCATCAAATGTGTGATTTAACAGTGCAGCAGTGGATGAATCTAGGGCAGTCTCTGAATTGCAGATTTCTGTACTAGCTGTCTGCAAAATAGGAAGAAAAAGAAATGACAGGCTGCAGGCAGAAAAATATGATGGTACTACAATAAGCATGCACCATAGTTCATTTGATGGACAGCAGTGCCTAGTCCCATAGAAAAGGGCTGGGATTCATGTGGATTAGTTCCTCTTGAAATGTGCATAGAAATCCAAACATTCTCTTCTCAAACACGTTGGTTGCCGTTCAGTTTTTTTCTGGTCACTCACTAATACTCAAAGCGACAAACTGTGAAACCAAAGTTGCAGGAAAGGCATTGCACGTTTGCAAAAATTTTAAGCGTGCGTGGGTCTATCCTGCAGTCTTTCCTCCTGCAACTCTTTCCATAGCCCTGTGTGTGTCTGTGTGCATGCCCACGCACATGGGCTCCTGGTTGCTACAAATGGCTCTGTCTCTTTTCTTAGGGATCTGTCAGAATAGGAGCCTGTACAATGTTCAGCTCTGCACTTGACTGAAAGCTTGAGAAGTTAAAAGCTTTTAAAAGACTCTCAAAAAACCAACAGTATACACACATAACTGAAAACACATGAGAGATGAGGAAAAGAGAAATAATGCAGCGTGCAGCAACATTTGGAAGCTTTCTGTCTTTTTACCAGTATCAGAGAGGCTCCACAAGAAAGGGACTCCTGTAATCCAAAGGGCCTCTGTCAGAAACACAGCAACAGCTGAACAGTCCAGGAGAGCTGAGGCCTCAGGGAAAACCTCCATGAAAAATAAAAGGAAGGGAAAGAAAAAGAAAGAAAAAAAAGCGGTATTTTTTTTAAAGCTGTGTACAGATGTGATGACAATTTGATGAGTCCTTCTGCTTTTTTTGCTTTCATGCAAATTGATAGCCCGCTCTTGGGAAAGGTTTACAGTGCTTGTGAGCATCTTATTGTCTGCTGGAAGTTACAAGCTGACTGGAAGAGCTAAGAAAAGCAGCATTGTGCAAAAGGGAAAAGGTGTTTGGCAATGTCAGGAATTATATGTTGCTGGTTGCACACACACTCAGAAATAAGGACTGCAGGCAAGTTCACACTGTTAAGCAAAGTTGCAGTGGAACCGGTGTAGTGCCAGTGCCAAGCACTCAAAAGACACAAAGTTTTGCCTCGCAGAGTCATGAAGGTATTATAATACTGCATGGCTTTTCAGGCAACCATGTGCTGCTGTGATTTGCTTTCTGGTTTTTGAGCTGCTGTGGGTTGTGTTCTCATAGTTTGCCCTGCAACCGCAGGGATACTTTTTGTATTTTTTACATGAAAGCTGTTCCTTCAGCTTCTTCAAGAAGAAAATTGAGAGTGTGGTCTTTTAAAAAAGTGATCAAATGTGACAAGTGTTGCAGTAAAGTCACAAACACTGAAACCATTTTTATTATGATGATTTGCTTTCTCAAGGATAAGAAGACTGTTACACTCGTGTTTTGCTTGCTCTCTGAGGCCTTGCATATATAAACTTTCATTCCTCTGTCATATCAGCTCTGCTCTGACACCAGAGAGGACAGCTAGACTAGGCAGGCATGGTGTAGCTAGTGTTGCCTCTGTTGCCTTACTGCCTGTCAATATGGGAATGGATTCGCTGCAGCATTAATGGGGATGAACATCTGAGCTAGAGCTGTCGCAGAGGGTGAGTAGTCACAGGGCAAAACCATGGACAGGCACTGTATGCGCTGTGAAAGCTTCTGAGGACTTATCCTCTGAAATTTATGAGTGTGGTAAACTGAAGTGCTCTGTGATTCTTTCCTAGTCTGTTGTGAAAGGATTTATTTTTCCTTCCTATCTCATCACAAAGAGCAGCAGAAGATATTGGGGGGCTACTGACCACATGGAACAGTTTTGTGTTCACAGTCACTGCAGAGTGAGGGGTTTAAGAGCCCCCTCACTAAAAGTTTCACTCGGGAGTTTGCACCCTAAGGCAGGCCAGGGAGGCTGGATTTAACTACCTCAAGTGTAGCGCAGGAGTAGCTTTCTTGGCGGGAGGACACACCAAATTAGAGAGCATGAGTTAATTCTGCAGCTAAGATGTGCCTGGGAAAAAAATGATGGTGACCATATTAACACTTTATTTGTGCAGCTTCTCTGTTGGGGGATTACTGTATGAGTAGCAGAATGGTGGGAAATTTACAGAGAAAAAGTTTGGTTGATTGGACTTGAAAGAGAACTTTGAACCTGCCTGCAACGAAGTACCCTCATATGTGTGTTTTGATCCAGAGCACATTGGGTCTGAACGTCTGTTGTCCTGAAACAGATACAGTTATTTACACCTGTGACAAGTAAGTGGGTGTAAGACAGGACTGCTGTCATGTGGTATCATTTCACACCCACAGGTGTCACAGGTGTAAGTGACTGTACAAGATGCAGGTCAAGGGAAAACCAGGCTGGTTGTTATTAGGTCCAAGTCACAACCTTTGTCAAGACTCTGAGCTTATCTACACTTGAAAACATTCATTGCTAGGAGTGCACAATAAAGCCCACAGTGGAAACTCAGCTTCTATTAGCAAAAGAGCTCCTTTACAAACCAGTCTTTTTGTAGGAGTTCAGTCTTACACATACAACAGTAAGAATGAGTTTGGTCTAAGGATCTGAGCGGTGACCCATCCTGACTGATTAAAATCATTTGCTGTGAGGCCATGAATGAATCCACTACTGGGTTTCTCCTATAAGCACACTAAGGGCTGGGAGTGTAGGGTGAGACTGGCAATTTTCTAATATAGAAGATAGATAAAGTGTAGATAATGTTTGTAAGAAAGTTCCTTTGTGATTGTAGCTGCCCACATTAAATAAAATAAGCTATAATGGCAAAAGGCTGGGAGTTCTGCCCTTTTATTTTCTAGCTTTTTGCCAGCATGGGTTTTTCCACTCTGAGCCAGCACAGCTACCCCAGCAAAGCCTTTCAGTGGAAACCAAAACCCATTTGCTTAGTCTGTGTAGACAAGACATCAGAGGAAGGCTTGCAATCTTTTTATCAGCAGTACAGCATTCTGAAAGTTCACAAGGTGAGAAGCACTTCTCACCAAGAATATACACTGCAAACTGTATTTAGAAACAACATTTTTAATTAAAAACTGCATTTCTGATCCTGTTGGCAGCAGCTATGGGGCATAAGTGAGGACATCTTTTCTGACAGGAGATGTTTGGGATCTTGATGCAAGAGACTGCAAACCAGTCTCAAGCCTGCCTGAATAATCAAATTAAGAACTTGCCTTCTTAGGCACACATTTCTGAAGTGGCACGTGCAAGTCTGGCACAGAGCACTCATTATTGCCGATAATAGAGCTGACATCAAGGGCTTTCCTATGTTATGGAAATTTGTAAAGATGCAAAAACAGACTCTTTGTGTAAATCCTAGCTGTGGTTTCAATTGCTATTTTTGGTGGCACAACCAGCTTTAAAAGTTTTGACTCCTTCTGGTTCCCAGAGCCTATCCCTGTCTTTGTACTTCAGTTATCCCTCTCCTGTGCTGCCACACTCCTTTAGGATCCAGGTGAAAAAGTCCTGATCCAGGACTTTTATTTTTAGTCAGGATTATTGTACTGATCTACTTTGCAGCACAACCCCCTAAACAGTGATAAGGCATGTGTGGTGAGCAAGGGTGGTGGTGAACTGCTGCATGAAGGTGGTATTATGACATTAGGACTGGGGTTGGATGTTGGTGAGATCATCTTCCACCAGCTTCATGCCACAGGCATGGTGTTGTGAGAATGCACAATATCAGGAAAAGCCCATCGTGGCAAACGCCATTGTGATCCCCTTGAGTCCAGGGCTTTGAACCCTGGCCGTAGAAACTACTGAGTAAGAGTGCCTTGCTCAGCCATCCCCAACAGCAAGTCCGTCTTGCCAACCTGAGAAAGCAGATCTTGGATCTATTGCTCCTTTACATTCTTTCTGCAAGTACGAGGACCCCCAGGCTGCCAGACCCTTTCTAGTATAGCTCCTGCTTCTGTCAGGTTCAGAGCATCACCTCCATCATGAGCATCAGCATTACTGCTATGGCCACCTCAGGGTCATCACTGCCTTGTAAGGTTGCACCCCAGCTTTGGACACTGCCTACTTTGAACTTACTATGCAAAGACTCATGCTGTGAAAAATGGGGAACCTGAGTGGGATCTGAAACAGAGGCTCAATGAGGAGTGGACGGACCCATGGCCAGGACTCCTGTCTCCAGTAATGACCAGTGGAGAGTAAGGGACCAGAGCAAGCATCTCTGCCCTGGCCACTGACCCAGGTGGCTCAGCATCTTCCCACACTCCAGGAGGCAGACGGGTATCTCTCTGGCATGGTGCAACACCAGAGGCAGGGACACTTCTGGAGAAGAGGGTTCATCCTAGCCCAGGTCACTCACCCCACAGGGCTCCCCGCACGCCCCAGCCAGTGCAAGGGAGCAGTGGGGCAGCAGCAGGGTCAGGCTGCTCCACCAGTGCCACCAGGCATGCAGCCACACAGGCTGTGACCCCTCCAGACTTCAGCCCTTGCTCCCATGCGCAGCCTCTGATGAAGGGAGCTTTGTTTGCTCACCCTCCCCAACAGCTGGATGGTCACTCAGTGGCTTCACTGCCCCAGTACCCAGGAATCTGGCTGCAGGCGTGGCCCCTCTGGCCTGCTCCCCAAGCAAGGGTCACCTGGACCTCCCCTTGTATCAGGCATACAGCTCGGGAAGGAAATACTAGAATACTAGAAGGCAGGCTGAATGAGGTAAATAAAGGCAGGAAAGCAGGATACTGCACGCTGTGCTTACTTCCTCATTGATCTTAGTGTGCCTTGTCTTGCCAAAACTAAAGCAAAACACGATGCTAAGCTGCTCTGAGCAAGCTGCCAGTGTTTTGCTTGTACAGATTTAATCTCTAATGGGACCTGCAGCATTAGGAGGGGATAATGGAAATGCCCTCCACTTTAAAAAAGAGCATTTTTTGTGTTTTGTTTTGGGTTGTTGTTTTTTTTTCTCACTCTGGCACAGCCACCAGTGGAACAGGCAGGTCCACTGCTTTCATTCGGTGTCACCATCCTTACTGAGAATTCATCTCGCTTCATTGCAAATTAGAAATGAGTTTATTCCATTCAGCTTCCTATACCCAAGAAAAGCTACAGTAGTCAGAGAGGAACCTGAAGGTCTCTTTGCTCCTCTGCAGTATATCACCATAAATCATCCCAGCTAAAAGGCCATATGCCACTTTGTGCTTCATTCTCTCAGTTAATCAGATGCGTTACATCTTAATGCCTCAAGGCAAAAAGATGAGTCTTATGGGTCATACTTTATCTGTTCTAAGACACCAGGTAAACAGATACTTCTACATACATGATGATTAACTTAGTTCACGCTAAGGAGCCACTGAAGAAACTATTTTTATTGCTATTCAGTGCTTTCAGCCACTGGCTAAAAAATAGTCAACAAGGGAGGATATTAAGTTAAAAATCAGGACATTTTGCAAGTGCATAAGCAGACTTATTTTCCACATACACATAAACACAGACATATATTTACAAACCTAGGAGGAGGGTTTCCCTTGGGTTTTTTTTAAGCCTTTCACATTTTTCTTTTCAAGCTATCCTTACAAAAGGTAGAAAAATTATTTAATTGAAAAGAGCAAGAGAGGACCAAAATTTCCATTTAATCACAAGGCTTAAAAAATCGGTACTTAACAAAAAACTTTTAAAATCAGCCACTAATACTAAAGCTATGATAAAATTGCAAGGTTTGGCAAAGCTGGTAATACAAATATTTTTTATGTTTCGATTTTGAAAGGCAGTCAGGGCTAACTAATTTGTGTTGAATGCTATAGAAGTATAGAAGGGGGCTGCTGACACTGAAAAAAAGATTATCCTACAAGAGGTAGAAAATGCTATCTTTGGCATCATTTAAGGAAAACTGGGAGCTTACTATTAGCTCAGGAAAGGCAGTCCAGGGTACAGGAGTGTTCACAGATAAGATTTCTCTTTCAGTTACACACTAGCACATAAGGCAAAGTGAAAACTAATGTAGGTTCTCCTGACAGGATTAAATAAATATCTTTCCTATTGCAGTAGGCTCATTTTATCCCTGAACTATTAACCAAAATAAGTGACAGAGAACAATTAAACCATTCATCTCAATTTAGGATCTTAACGCACACCCGCAGTCAGCAGCACTCCTAAGTTCTTCGTTTTCATCAGCATTCATTTTTAAATGGTTTAATGCTGCCTCTGATTGCCAAGTGCTAAAATATGAATCTTCACACTTCTGAGTCACTGATGTAACTAAACTGTGACTCTGGCATCAGAGAGTTTCCTGGGACTAATGCAAGCTGGGGCCACAAAAACATCTGAGTCATGATTTCCAGGGTAATTCAAGCCCACCTTTGTCAGAACTGAACAAGCTCCCACGTTTGTTCTCCCTCTTCACCTCACCAGCAACCCCTGGCAACTCCCTTGGGTGGTAGCTGGGTGGTTGATGCCTCAGTTTTGGACTTTTTGTCAACCTGAAAATTACTTACTACTCCTGAAAATTACTACTTCTTCTGACAGCACCAGCACTGGCTTCCATAAAGGCATTAAAATACGTGTTTTCCTTGGACTTGGGTATTCACAGAATCACAGAATCACAGAATCACAGAATGTTGGGGATTGGAAGGGACCTCAGAAGGTCATCTAGTCCAATCCCCCTGCCAGAGCAGGAATCTTTGACAGAACATCCTCAACTGATAGATGTACAGGTGAGTGGGAATAGGAGCAGGTACAGTTTTGCTTCAGGTCTTGGGCCTGCTAGGTGCAAATACCTTGGGTCTCACACTCTCCCAGATAGATGTGTGATGTACATCCTCAGCTAGACCTTTTTAGAAGCAAGGGGCTGTAAATAAGAAAAGATGGAAGCTATAAATCAGTAGACCAAAAATACTGTCTCTGGTGTCAGTGTAATGAGCTGACCACTCATTTTCTCCCAGTAATAGGGAGAAAAATGAGGGGATATTTTGTCACATTGAAACAAACGAGCAAAACATCCTTCATCTTTCTTCCATACTCTTCAAATTTAGCCAAGAAGAAAAAAATAGTCTGTAAAGTTGAAGGAAATAGCTTTCCTTTTCTTTCTTTTGTTTTGATTTTCCCAAGTCTCAGCTTCTGGAGTCTTCTAGGACTGCCTGGGCTAGATAGATGGCTGTCTAGTTGACTTTATGGTAGGTTTTTCTTTGTCTTAGAGAACTGGAAAACCACAAGGAGGGAGGAAATGGGAACTGAAAGTACAAGGAGGTGGATGTTGTCCTCCCAGAGGCCTGTCAAACCTCAAGGTTGGGATGCAACACATCCTTAGCTGTGCATGTTCTCTCCAGAGAACCTTCTGGAACAACTGGAGCCCCGATGTCCTGCCTGGCAGCAGAACAGACGTCAGTGCAGAACTTCCACAGGGGCACAGCATCTCTCCCTTGGGAAGCAGGAGCAAGGGACAGACAACAGCACCCATTTCCCCTCTCCTTCCAGTCAATCACAAGTTCCCCAAGGAGGTACTCATCCAGATGCCTTCACCAGCTCTCACTGGAAGTTTTCCTTTGGAAAGGCAGACTTGAAGCATTCACTCTCTGACTGGCATTCTTGCATTCAGCCTCTGTTTCTTGTCAGGGCTGTGGTTGCAGCCTGGGAAGTTGACATTCCTATCAGGTAGAAAAATGAGGCAGGAAAATTCTTTTGAAATAAAACTATTCGCTGTCTACATTACATCAGTTATTCTTATGTCTTCCATATTTTTTCCACACTTGTCATATTAAATATATCTGCTTACAAAAAGATAACGAGCCGAACCTATCCCCCTTTCTGACTGGCAAGTCAGGCATAGTACAGTTATATTAGTACCAAACCTATGCAAATAATGGTGCAGTTCTGGGTATTAGTATTTTCACCAGAGCCTGAAAATTAATTGTGCTGTTTTCAGAAATTAACCAGTACTCCAGCTCTTGCTGGGATTTATTCCCAGTACCATTGTTTTCATTTGAGCCTTGCAGAATGGGTGACTGTAGAGAGAAATTTAAAATTAGGGTCAGATGAGAGAGGATATTCTTCATGCTGAAAACAGATCATAGAACCGTCTGTATCTGACAAGTTATATACAGCCTTGATGGCTTCAGTTAGACCATGTATGGGTACAGAGATCTGTAATATGAAACATAAGGACCAAAGGGTTCAGCAAAGCTTCCTCGGGGAGCAGTTTCTAAAGGATACAGGTAAGCCTGGGAATTGGCTGGTGTCTTGCTTGCACAAAACAAGCAAGAGGTCTTTTACTGAGGTCTTCAGTGGTCTAAATAAATCAGTATGACATCCTTTTCTTCCTTTCTAAGGACAGCATTTAAACCCTTATTTGGTACTCAGCTGTTGCTCTAAGTCAGCCAGTTAATTTTAAAAACAAAAAAATTTACAAAAACCCCCAAACAACAGCACACATAAAGGGAATAATTATTCTGGAAGATGTCCTTAATATTTTCCACGGTCTGACATCTACGCACTGGCTGAGCAAAGGACACCAGTAAATATTTTTTACTAATGATGAACAAAGTTTATGCCTAACATCAAAGCATTTATTTTTCTGTGAGGGCTAGCCATGTGCCAGAAGTGTCCTTTGTGTTTTGATTGATGTACAATTTAAATTGTACAACAACTGATTAATAGCACGATTAAACTGATCCAACAACTGAAAGAAGGCCGAATATCTGTTCTATTTAGGTTGCATATGAAGTTATTCAGAATCCTCGATGGACTTCAGGTGGGGCCCCAGATTTGCTAGGCAGTTTAAAGTCTTTGGGTGGAGATGTTGGCCTTTGGCTACAGTCAAAAGTGGTGCAGAACACCAGGAGAACAGTGGCAGCAGCTTTACCTTAAACAGGGTTGGACATTTGCCTTTCAGAGTAGGATGAGGTTATCTCATGGAAAAAAGAGGGAATCTTTATTCCTCTGAAATTTTCCTTATGTTTAGCACTGTGAAACTGCATGAGAAGATAAGTCTGCTTTTAGTGCTGCTGGTGAAAAAACAACTTACGCAAGGTGTCTTGGCTGATGCTTGTGTACAGCAGTCCCCTCCTGTGTGACTATACCATTGGTTCCTGCTCCTTTTAGAGTTACTTGCATTTAAATGGTCCTAACTTGGCTTTGAAGTTAATATTTCTTTGAGGGGAATGAAGTGATGTACTTACATCTTCAATTGTTTGGTGGCAGTTTGCAAGACTGGCTTAGTGAGGAAGTGGAATTTGGGGAGTTTTACATTGACAGTAATAACCTGCAGCATTTCTACAGCCTCTTCTCTCTTCAAAGTCCTATGCTAATATGAGCTGATTAATCACACTGATGAGCACCTGATAGGCCATCGTTTTGAAAAGAAAGTGTTTTGTTCTGTACAAAAAAAAAGGGTAAAGGGGAGCTATTAAAAACACACTGCCCATTTACTACCTTAGTGCCTAAGTAGACTGAAGCTTCAAATAATTTATAGGCAAAACCAAAGGTGCATAAACTGGTGATTTAAGGAGTGTTTTTCCCTCTCCCACTACCTCCAATGTCAGACTGTTTTTCTCATTGTCTTTACATTTTCTAGTATTTGAAAATGAAGAGAGTGTAAAGAAAAAAACCAGTCCAGTAATTCAACTTCTTATCTACCTGGCTGTTGAGGTCATCACTGGTCAAAGCCACTGTTGTTTCAGGGGAGAGCCAGACGGGCTGGAACAATAGCAGTGTGTATAAACTTTCCCCATTCATCTCAAAGGGCTTCGGTTCTAACACCTCATTAAGATGGTTTAAATGCTAAAGCTGCCGTTTTGTTGGTGATTATCATATCAGAAACCTTCACCTAACATATTTAATTAGTACAGCTACAAGCCCTGGCATGCCTTCACGGAGGAGTAAGTTTCAAATTTAAACCTATTTATCTAAATACTGGAATCACAAGTCAGGTGCTCGGTAAGGCTGGTCCACAGCTGGCTTTGTCAGTGCTTGTAGGCTTTTTTTTTTTTCCCATTTTTCTTACGTAATTTTTTTATCCCATGTTGAATTTGTACCCACATAACGCTTGTCACTAGGATTGCAGCTGTACCCCTGCAAGAAGTAGTGGTTAACAGTTTCATGTAATTAGGTGTGATATATAATTTTGAAGATGAATTTCTTCCTCTCTCTGTCTTTCCTTCCAAAGACTCATTGCTATAGGTACTGTTCACTTCTTCCTCCGCTTCTTGTTAGTGTGATTACAGCTCAGCTAAAATGAGGCTTTATTGGCACGACAAGCTACGCAAGTGTCACCAAAGTGTTAGGGAGAAAAGAATCATGCACGAACCGATAGTGAGTGGCACAAGGTCAGGGAGATGAGCCCTAGTCGGTGCCCAGCTCTGTGGACTCGCTGAGGACCCACCTGAGGCAGCGCCTTGTGAGTGCTGAACTGGGATCTAAGATGGAGAGGAGAAAAGATGCATTGAGCAAGGAAAATGCCAGGCCGGGAACACCTGCACTGTAGCTTGTGAATTCCCTGAACTGCAGTCAGATACCATCGATGTCAGTGTGTTACAAATGCCCAGGTAGACCGTTTAGGAGACTGAAATTCATTAGTTGCCTTTAAATAACCAAATGGGCAGATAAGATCTCTACCCTCCTTACTTTGCTTATCCCGTAAGTGCTCTCTTCTGGTCAGCCTATCCATCTGCATTACTGTAAAACAGCACATCTAAGCTAGCATCTGGATGCTGTCTGAGAGAAACTATATATGATAATACTAGATCTTTCCCCCAATAGCTTGCCCTTTCTCTGTTTGCATCCCCAAATTGTTTAGTTTGCATTCAAATACCTGTAGTGCATTACCTCTACCTGCAAATGGCTCTTCACTTAATTCAAACACACTCCCTCTGGCTCAGAGAGTCCCTGCACTGGGCATTGCTGGAGAAAGGATGACTGGTTTGTGATGCTTATAGTCTGCCTTAGGTAACCACCGCTGCCACTGTTGGAGAGGGGACACTGGGCTCAGTGGACTTAGGTCTGAGCTCGTAAGACCATTCTTACCTTTTTGTGTCAGGGTAACTAGCACAGGTCAAAACTCATGGCCTGCTGCTACCGAGGTTGGTCACGTTCAGCTAAAGACAATTTGACCATGACAGCTCCTGCCTAGGCTGCATGTTTGAAACAATGGGGTTTAGCACAGCTTCTTGGGGCTGTGATCCAGCATAAGCTTTTCCCCATCTACAGGTACTATGACCACCTGTTGTTAGCACCGGCTAGTTTATCTAGCGTAAACAGAAAGTAATTCTATTCAATCTAATTGTCAGCTTGTCTGTTGACTCTGCTAACAGAGAAACCAAATAGCATCAGTTACCAAGAATATTTTTAGAGGAGAGGAGTGGAACGGGGAGGAATGAAGCAGATGCACGAGGTTCTGTGCAGGGAGCACTAATCCCATCCCTCTGACACTGTACACAAACCAAGGTTCAAATACAAATGATGTTGTATGTAGCTGGTTTCTTACAGTGGAAGATTGCTTCTTGACTGGGTTATCCCATCTTCCTCTTCCTGTAGGGACAACATCAACCAAACCCAAAAGAAAACCTATTAATAGGCTACCTGTTGTCATAGTCTTATAGTCATGTTTTTCATTTTCCCAGCTCACACTGACTGACTATGGGCTGGAGTTTAAGCAATCAAGCACATATCCACAGCACAAGCATGGCTGTGAAAGTTTATATCATGTGGCCCTGACATATGCCACTGACATGAGTCTCCTTTGAACTGAGTAATGTGATAGCTGCACTACCGAAATGAGCCCTGCTGAAGTGAACTTTTTTTCTTTCTGACTTGAAAATGTTCCTTCAAGCTCACCCCCATCTAAAGTGCCGTTTTCTCTGCAGTGTAAGATGTAATTTTATCTACTGAACTTTAGAAGTAAGGCAGTCAGTGAGAGCACCTTGCTGCAAGCACAAAGCAAATGCAAAAAAAAGGCCCATATAAGCAAAGAAACTTGGTTTCTTTGGCCAGCTGCTGTCGTATGGCTTGGGGGTCAGCTATGACATAACTCAGGAGTATTTTTCTTATTACTGTATGTGATTCCACTTAACCCCCACAGACCTTGAAAGAAAGTAAGTTAAATTGAACAAGCCCTTTGAAATAAGAGTTTCATACATGATTTTTTTTACGACTGATCCAAAATATGGTAAAACCATGCTTAGTCTAGTTCCTAGTCATTAACACTTAAGGTACAAATTTCCAGTCCTTACTCATGTTGAGGAGCATCTGTGTGAGTAATACCTTGTTTGACTAGAAGGGGTCCTTGGGTGACTCAGTATTCATCAGTATGACTAAGAGTTACAGTCAGGTTCCTAAACACCAAGGAGAGAGTCTGGTATTCTTTATATTTCAGTTGTGTGCACAAGCTTCATTGAATTAAAGATGACCAATTGCTAGGCCTGCAACAGCGAAAAGGGGTTTAAGGTACAACTTTCGTGGAACAGAATGTAATTAAGAAGTAGGTAATCATGTAGATATGGTTTGTTGACAACAGGAGTACAATCAGCAGAGGAGAAACATCTTTACACCTCACCTTTTTTAAAATAATGACTTCTTGTAAAAGAGAGGGTAGGACTAAATTTGCAAAGAAACAAAAGAGAAACTAGATGGAGCAACAAGATGGGGAGGAAGGAGAGCTTTGTGGTTATAACACTCAACAAGGACCAACTCAGAAGATCTGGGTTCACTTTCTTGATCTCAGAGAGGTTTCTTGTCTTTGGGCAAGTCACTCCTATCTTTGTACTTCAGTTCTCTCTTTATACAAAAGAGTGGAACACTTCAGTTGGACTGAAATCTCTTCTGGGCTGGGCTTGCCTCTTCACTGTATGCGGTTCTCCTCCCCCTCTACTGGTTCTCCTCCCCCTCTACTCTGCCCTGGTGAGGCCGCATCTGGAATATTGTGTCCAGTTCTGGGCCCCACAGTTCAAGAAGGACAGGGAACTGCTTGAGAGAGTCCAGCACAGAGCCACGAAGATGATGAAGGGAGTGGAGCATCTCCCTTATGAGGAAAGGCTGAGGGAGCTGGGGCTCTTTAGCTTGGAAAAGAGGAGACTGAGGGGAGACCTCATTAATGTTTATGAATATGTTAAGGGTCAATGTCAGGAGGATGGAGCCAGGCTCTTCTCAGTGATGCCCAATGGTAGGACAAGGGGCAATGGGTGTAGCTGGAACACAGGAGGTTCCACTTAAACTTGAGAAAAAACTTCTTTACAGTGAGGGTGACAGAGCCCTGGGACAGGCTGCCCAGGGAGGGTGTGGAGTCTCCTTCTCTGGAGACATTCAAAACCCGCCTGGACGCCTTCCTGTGTGATCTCATTTAGGTTCCTGCTCTGGCAGGGGGATTGGACTAGATGGTCTTTCGAGGTCCCTTCCAATCCCCGACATTCTGTGATTCTGTGATTCTGTGATTCTGTGTACCTGTTACATGTAGCACAGTTAAGTTGCAAATAATGCATCCTAGTATCTTTAGAGAGATCTGATAAACTTGTAGGTGCGTTTGTAGAATTCTGGTTATAGATCTACTTTTGATTATCTGGGAACAGCCTGATGGTGTAATTTCTCCCAAGCCCTCAGTACAAAGTCTCTCTTGAAAATGGAGAAACAAATTAAAAAAGATGGGGAAACATAAGAGGCAGAGTAATTACAAACTGATCAGCAAATATGTCCAGTTTTTGCAAGGGATGGCTCATTTATGCTTCTCCTGCACTCCCTGGAACAGTTTTTTCTTGGTACCAATACAAGCCTTATCATTGTAATAGCTATAATAGCTGCCCCTGTCAAGGTATAGAAAGGGAAGCAACATCCCTTAATTACCAGGTGGTCATTACATTCAAACTCAAATCACCTGCGAACTCAGCATAAAACCAGGAATAGGGATGGACCCTCTTCAGTCTCTGTATTAATTTGTTCACTAAGAGTACACTTGAGTTCACCTAACTTCAGGTAAAGGACTAAAGAACTTAGATGTGGTAGGGACTTCCTAGTAGGGATGATGGAAGGTGTAATTTCCCTTAACATCTAAATTACCAACACTGGAGGAGTGTGTATCTCTCCACTGAATATGCAAAGAACCTCAATGACATGCTTGAAGTTATGTAAGTACTTTGCTATAGTGTTTACTTTTTCATTGCATAATTCTTTTTTTCTCAGAAACATTCTTTGCCACAAAGCAATGGTGTTAAATACCACAGTCTTGCCTTAGGTATTGATGGTATTATTTCCTTCTGACAGTTTAAATCACTGTTATAATTAGATCATTTGCCAAATCCCAGCCAAGAGACATTATGAGCTCAGGATTCTGGGCAAGTGAAGGAAAAGACCATGAAATATTTTAAATTTTTTCCCCCCTGTATGATTCCTAAAATAGTTTGTTACAGGCTAGGAATTCTAAACATACTGATTGTGTGAAGCTGCTTAAAAATTCAGAAATCATTAACAAAATAGGGTGTCAGGAGAAACATAACAGTGAGAGAGAGGATTTGACCTGATATTACCAATACAAGGGGAGGTGGGGAAAGAAATTAAGCGGTATGCTCTGTAATGTCTCATGCTTCCACTCTATTCTGTAAAGCAACCTTGTTTTCAAGGTAGTCTAGTGCTGATATTTCCCGTTTCTTGTTTGTTTTTTCTTGCAATGGTTTTAGCTGAACTACAATCCATCTGCTATCAAAAGTGTTTAATTTCATTTTCACTTCGTGGCATTTTGAACTAGGTGTTAAAAATGGCTCTGAATCACTGTGGGTACATGTGGATTGCTTTCAGTTGTGTGTAGCCACTCTATTAAAGTAAGAGGGGGAAGGAAAAAAAAGTATTACAGTATTATATCTTGGTGTAGCCCTTGATGTAATTCTCATCTTCCACCAGCCTGGTTTAATTCCTGTGTGAGGTCCCTATGCAAAATAAAGGAAGAAATTAAGAAATTGGCTTGCTATGGAAATAATGACAGTAATTAGGAAAGCTCCTTGTAACTGCAGAAAAAACATTTTGAGGGATATCTAAAATATTTTAAGATGGTTTCTCAGAAAGGTGAACTGATTATACAAAAAATGTAAGGAAAAGTAGAAGTAAATAAATGGGGGGAAAAAAAGAAGAGTGAAAACTGGGCAGTACACTGTATGCTTACTTGTATAATATATTTCCAATTGCAGTAACTTTAGGTGTCAGCTAAGACAAGAGTTAGTGAAATAGCACAGTTCCAACACAATTCCATTTTCTGTTTAATCCGTAGCATTTTCTCTTTTATTAAAGAGAGATTTTTCTAATGAATGCTGACGATCAGAACAGTAGCCAGTAAGACAGCAAACTCATCTCTGTTGATACTACAAAACAAGAGGCAGGCTAGAATATCTTATCTTCAATGACTTTTCACTGGTTTTAATCCCTTTAGGCAAGAGCACTTCACGCAGCCTGTATTTTTGTTTCAGCATAGGCTGAGAAGAAATAGCCCCTTAGATGCACTGGCAAAGATGCATTCAAGTGCATCCTTAATGGAAGTAGTTTCCTGGTAATACTAAGTGAAACACCTTTTCCAGATTCTAGATAACGTTTATAAACAACATGTTTTCCATTTATATATGAATAATCTCCCTGTTGGCCCAAGTGTAGCTTCATAGTGGAGCTACCCATGGGCAGCTGTGACCTTAATCTGGGCTGAACGTTGCTCATATATGAGCAATCCCACTACAAAAACCCAGACAAACAATTTGCTGCTCTCTGGTGTTGCAAGGGACCTGTTTGGTCCTGTGGGGCTCACCCCATGCTTCCTGGACCTGCAGGACCTTGCTCTGCTCTGGGAGACTTTGCTAACAAACCGCTGTAAAACATGTGTGATGTCAACACACGGGGAAAGTTGTGGGAAGGTGCTGGAGGACTCTTAGCATCCCAGTGGGTTAGCAGGCAGCTTTACTGCAAAAGTGAGCAGGTCGCTAACTGGAATAGGGAAAATAAAACCAAACTTTAAGTTTTTGAGTGTCATTGCTAGCTGGACACACCAAAAACATACCTAAGCTCAGGTCAGAGCTTTCTGTGTGTTGATGGGGCTGCATGAGGGAGCACTAGACTTGTTTAGTTCTGCAACCAGAATACGTGAAGAACACTCAGAAAACCCTGAATTGTGTCCCTAATGACCGAAAGCATCTTCTGCTCCCCAGGAAAGTACAACAACAAGAAGGGCAAATCCAAATGGTTATACTAAAGACATGAGAAACATAAAAGGGCAACCAAAATTACTCTGTAAATATTTCTACATGATTCATCTAGTGAAAACAGAGTGTCATGTCAGTGCTTTGCTTAATTTAAGAGACAAAAGACCCAGAGGAAAACCTTTGGAGTCCCCAAGGACTCTGAATGGTGTAATCCAACTTCTTGTGGTCGTTTATTGGTAAAGCTGGTTTATCTTGATTCATGTTATGTCTAAACATGCTTCTGATATGGTTTCTCTGACAAGTGTGAACTGGATTTTGGTTGGGTTTGTTTTTTTGGGGTAACTGTGTTAATCAAAGCCTATTAATGAGTCTGTCTTCATTAGACTGTGATTACAAAGAACAGTGAATCTAGTCACAGGGCTCCTAATATGAGATCTATGTGTTGTGCTCTCTCTGCAAGGTTTAATTTATTCAGAAAAAGTGGTGAAGGTGACTTCATCCTGGCAGGCTTTATGCTAAATCAGATATTGTCTGTCATGTTGTGACTGTGGTGGAATCGCAGCCAGCACTTGCAACAATGCACCACATACTTCAGCATCCTTTGAATTTACTGTGGTGTCAGGGTATGGACATACACAGGTGATGTGGACTAGCTAATGAGCTTTAAGTCCACCCTATAGTACAGGCTCATTGTTTCATATGTCCATGTCCTGTATATCACCACATGTTATTTATGTGTCCATGGCAAAGGTTTGTATTCAGTGGGAATTATTCTGTTTTAAATAAAGATACAGATTTTAACAGATGTAGTTAAAAAGATGTGAAAGGCTGTGCAGACCCTGCCTTAAGGAAGGGCTATTTTAGGATGATGGAAGTTCATGAAAACCAACTTTACCTCCAAATACAGTGTGAACATACCCTACACTAGGCTACCATACATCATTCCGCTGCCTAATTGGGGAGAATACAAAGGAGGCTGGAGAAAGCATCTTCCAGTGAAACACTTTTAAATCACTGTTTTAACAAAAGAAAAATCAAGAGCTACTTTGTTACAGTGTGAAGTCTTTAACCTAACAATCAAACAAATAAAAAGATTCAGTGATTGGAAAGGAAAGCCAGGTACATTCACTCTAGAAATAAGATGTGTTGGTTGGTTGAATTGTGAAGAGGAAAAAAGATTGGTGGAAGCCATCAGCAGCAGTTATGGACTTTCAGTTTCTTGGTGTCATCATACCAAGGCCAAATGTCTCTTTAGAAGATTTCTTAAGCCAAATGCATGTTCCTGGGGTCAATTTAGGTGTAACACTGTGAGACTCTAAGCAATGTTATACAGAAAGGCAGTTTGTGTGATACACGATAGCCTTAAAATCTATAAATCTATATATAGCAAGTCCTTGTCAGCTGGACAAATAGCCTCATACCATCTTTTGCACAGTGCAGGACTGTGTGCAGACAGGCATAAACCCCTTTGGTTACGTTTGTGTGAAAAGGCCTCATGAATACATGTACTTCAGAGTGGGATTTGGTCCACGCCCCTCTGCAGTTCTGCCACAACTGAGTCTAAATTCTTACCTACTGCATGGAAACGTAAACTGCTGGATCAATTCTGGCTGGCAAAAGACAGAGGTTTAGCATCATCCTCTTTAGCTGTGACTGTCTGAAGGCCCTATGAATATTAGGGTAGATGTGGGAATTTACATTTCATCTATTCGACTGGTGTGTTACAATTTGCTCTGACAGTGTACAGACCCATTCCTGGTCATTTTGCTCGCAGTGACACCTGGGAGTTGCCTTCTGTTTCAACAGGAACATGCCTCTATAACCTGAGGCATCACAGTGTACACAGCTGAATGGGGACCTGCATCCCCATAGGCACTGTATTGCTCAGGATGCTAACTGTGCACCAAGTGTCTGGCCTCTGACATCATTTTGGGCAGATTAGGAACTATAATCTGTCTCTGAGACAGAAATCTTGGTGATCAAAATACTTTTGCTTCATCTGCACCATGGTCTTATACACTGCTGTTGGTGTATTGATCAACACAAAAGATGTGTAATGATGATTAAGGGTCAGGTGCTCGAGCTGGGCCATGAGAAACAGGCAAATTTTGTTTCCAGGGAGTAGCTGAAAATAGAAGTGAAAGTGTGTCACTTATCTGGGCTGTGGGACTGCCCACTGCTGTGCCTTGAGGAGCTGACAGTACAGGCCTTTCATGAAAGCTGGGGACCTGCGTTCCTAACTTCATCATCTTATTCTTCCTGTTCTGCTCAACACAAAGTGTGAGTTGTTCTTGTTTTATGATGCTTCTTGTGCCTTCTAAAGAAAGCAAACTCCTGGCAAAGGTCATGGAGATGGGAAAATTACAATAATCAAGCCTGGAGAAGACAAAAGTGTGAATAAGACTTTCAGCAGAAGTGTGACTGAGACAGTGTTGAATATAGGGCAATACAGTGAAAGTGTTAATAAGCAGATTTACAAAGACAGGAAATGTGAGAAACAAAGGTAAGCTCAGGATCAAAAAGAGCAGATGAATTTCCTTCTTCAGGCACAAAATGGCATCAAAGACTTAAAATCGTCAACACAAAAGTTAATGACTTTTCCACAGTGGCCACCACTGGGGTGAAATGGAAAAGAGAAGTTAGAATAATAATAAGTTTGATCCTTACAAGAAGGCAAGCGGAATCTGCTTAAATTAATTTGCAGCTAATGGATATATACCTGCTTATAATAGAAATTGCCAAAGACTTTTTGAGCAATGAAAGAATGGAAAGTTTCACTAACCCACTCCATGAAAAGTTTAGTGTCCACAAATTGGCATCCTGTGATAAGGGGTGTTTTCTTTAAAAAAAAAAAAACAACAAAACAACAAAATCCTGACTGGCTCTTTTTTCTGGATTGTAACATGTTGCTGAATTTTGTGATCCATTTGCACTGCTTCAGGTCACAGTGAAGCCGCTGCAGAACCTAGCGGTGTTGCCAAGGGCAGCTGGCATCTTCAGCAACAGGGACATTGAAGCTGTCCCCGTCTCCAACACCTCATTGCCACTCCTGTGCTGTGCTTGGGATTGTGTTGGTGTAGTTCCATGTGCAGGAATGCTGTTAGCTGGATAAGGTCCCAGTGCAGCTGATATGGCATATTTTTCTGCAGGATCAGTTTCCCAGTCTGGTTCACCACATTGCCTTACAAACGTTAAGTCAGCTCAGGTGGTTGGGGAGAGTTATGGAGCCAGTATTTCTGAGTTTCTAGTCTTTGCTTAAAGCACTTACTTCCCCCAGCCATGTACCTCATAGTGGATGTTTCTGTGTCTACCTGGGAATATCTGATTTTTCTCATTTAACAGCAGTGCCAGCCAGTATATTCAGGCCAACCAAAGCTGATGTGCAGCTACTTTAATAGGCCAAATAGTGCTTCAGAAGATAGCTCATAAATGGATCAGATGGCTGTATTTTGAAGAGATCCACAAACAATGGTGAGGAGGGGACTATTGCAAACAAAACCAGCCCTGGCTATCCAAGTTGAATTTGCTGCCCAGTATCTGTAATTGTTCTCAGAGAGCGATTTGTTCTCTGGGGATCTTTTTAACTGTGGTCATGATGTGGCTATCAAATCACACTAATTGGTTAGGACATTAAACACTCCTGGGATACCCGTGGTGGTTTAACTCTTCTGGCTTGCAGCCAAACACAGTCACACTCTCATTCTTCCCCCACTCCCTAGAGGGAGTAGGGGGAGAATTAGAAGGATAAGGGAAAGGAAACTCATGGGTTGAGATAAAAACAGTTTACTAATTGAAATAAAATAGTAATGATAATGTTAAGAAAAGAAGATACAAATGAGTGATGCACAGTGCAGTTGCTCACCACCCACTGACCGATGCCCAGCCTGTGCCAGCCAGCGATCCTGGAGCAGAGACAGTCCTGAAACTGCAATCCTGGAAGAGTGAGTCCGAGCAATCCTGGAGACAACATCCCTGTTTTTCAGTCAGCTCTGGTTAATATACTAAATGTGATGTGATATGACATGGAATATCTCATTGGCACATCCAAATACCAATTCTGGGGTTTGCTCTTCACTGCGCTTCTCCCCTCCCAGTCCTAATGCAGCTGGAACCAGCCAAACACAATGACCCTGGGCTCCAGCAGCAACTAATAACATCAGTAATTTTATCAACATTCTTCTCATAACAAATCCAATACTGAACCTAAACCACAGCTATCCTAGCTCCTAAGAAGAAAATTAACTCTATCCTAGCAAAACCAGGACAGATACACCAAGTTTCCTTAACAGAGGGATGGTATGGGGAAAAGGAGGATTTAGAAGACAGTCATTGCAAAATTGAGTTATATGTGGTCTCAGAGATTGCTTTTACCCTCTGAGTTTCACCTGTTAAGGTTGGGAGTTTGACAGTCACATTTTCCTGTTTTTAACACATTTTTCTGTCTCCCCTGTTGCTGTGTGAAGCCACACGAACTGTGGGCCAAGCTGACGGAGTGGCTGGGGTGGGGGAACTTGAAATTGACGGTACACGAAATGCTGCCAGATGCACGGCTCTCACAAATGGAAAACTTGCTTCTAACAGTCCCACCTGCTGAGGTTAATATTCAGTATTGCCTTTTATTGCTATAAATAAAGACTTGCCTGATAGAAAGCAAGCTCCAAGTTTTCACAGCACTTTTTTTTCAAGTGGCTTAGGCGGAGGTCACAGAGGAAGTATGTGGCTCTGGCAAGTCCTTTGACCTTGTCAACACAAGGTATCAACCCAGATAAAACCCAAAAAGGGCTGCATGGAGTCTCCCAAGATCCTCATACCAAACAAGATTTCCAAATTCAGGAAGGGCAGTTTCAGCTCAGAAATGAATGAATGAGGAGCATTATTCCACCACATCCCCAGGTGCCCCTTGCACCCCCTGTGTACCTGAGGAAGGATGGACAGGCAGTTTCTGAGGTCTAAGGACTGTAGTATATAGGAGGAAGAATGAGTGAATTGTGGTTGGACAGCATAAGAATGAGATAAACTTCCAAGGGTGTTGTGTCAGACGATTTATCTTTGTGTTTAAACATGCTGCTAGAGCCCATAGAGGACAAACTCGGAGAAACACCCTCTTTTAAAAGAGGCAAGATGAGGCCAGTACCTCACTGGGGTCAGAGCTCAGCGCAAGGCAGCCAGCACCATTTTTCACAGATTCCCCTCAAAATGTTGCAGCTTGAGACCCAGCTCCATACCCACCCAAACCATGCCACAAGTTTTTGGTTTTTTTTGTATTCTTGACATAGTCTTCCAGTCTGAAGGACATAAAGGACCTCTGGTGCTACCTGAAGTCTTCTGTCTGTGGACACATGAGTTTTCCCAGAAAACAAACAAATGTATAAATGGTTATTTTCTGACTCCCTAGACTGGATTCTTCTTGCCATGGATTTCCAGCAAGTATGTCTTAATCTTAGAATGACTATGAAAAAAAAAAGTATTAGCTATGACGGTTACCTGAGGAGAAAATAAATTAGAGGGCAAACTCTGAGCTTCCTCATGGAGATCTCACTTCTGAAGCCTCCCTCCCTCCATGAGCCTAAAAACAACCCATTTGGTAACCAAGACTTTGTAGCTGGTCCTAGCTTCATACAAATGTTTGAATGCAAAGCAGCAGTGTATATTGTTGTTATGGTTTATACCTGGACAACTGGCATACCACCTGCCAGTTCCTTCTGTCTGAATTGACCTTCAGTGGTTTCCTACCAGTTATTTCCCCACTGTAGTTGGGGGGTACGCACCCTGAGCCAACAGGCAAATATAAATGCTGTTTCCTGTTGAGTTTAGCTCAGCTATAAGTATGGCCACAAAAAATATCTGCATTCTACATCAAAATAGTAACAGAGTTTCCTATCTAACCCACAGAAGCCAGGAAATTCATAACCTCTTTTAGGTTACAACATAAAACCATAAAAAGGGGATTTAAAAAAAAAAAAAAAAAAAGAGGCACCACAAGTACCAGTATCTGAATGTTAAGGACAGAGCTTTAGTGAAATTGTATTAACAATAACTAAAGGCAAGGGGGTGGGGTTGGGCAGGAGGAAGGATTCCCAGTAGCCGTCCTAAAATACCATGCAGTATAATGGTATTTAATAATACCTTACTGGGAGATCTCTGAAATCAGCTGCAGTTTTGCTGGTGGGTGGACTGCAGGAGCAAACGCCCTGAAAGCCACAAGATGGTCCCAGGGCTGGACTGGGGCAACCCAGGGGATGGCTGGGGCTGCTTTATTCACTAAACTCTTAACGAGGCACAGTCAACACTTCGCTCCCACTTCTCTCTGTTATTTGTTTGGTTTTGACATTTTGTTGTTACAAGAGCTTAAAGAATTCTTTTCTGTCTTTCCAGCTCTTTCTGTGGGGCTGTTGACAGCCTTTGGTGCATACACATTTCCATTGTTTTCTCCGCTTAACCACTTAGTCAGATTTGCCCATTTGTTTGCAAGTTCTTCAACTGGCAACAAAAGAGATAATTTTGATATATCTTTTTTTAACATAGGAAAATGTGATGCAAAACCACAAACATTATTAGGGGGGGATTCAGGGACAGGTGTAGTAAGTAGGACCACCATTTAATTTGTTTTTGAAATGGTCTATATTTCAGCTGTGTCTCTGTTCTTTAAGTGTTGCTTTAGAGTACGAACAACGAGGAGGGCTGTAAGTGCTTTCCCCTTTCTGATTGTAAATAGAGAATGAATGAAATTCATTAGAGCCAAGCAAGAAAAATATGAGGAAGGGGAGAAGAGGAAAAGACAGCTACTGCCCCTTCTTTCCAGCAGAAGTGGAGATTTCCATGGGGGCAGTCCTTCCAGCTCTGTGTCTCCCACAGTTTTCCCTGGGAGTGCTGACCACTCTCTGGGCTGATCCTGCGTAGACATTGCTGTTTGTGTGTTTTGGGGTGGGATGGGATGGTGCCTGGAGACCAGTGCCAGTTAGGGATAGCGCTGGGTGAATATGTCAGATGATCTTGGAATAAAACCATCCCTCCAACCTACACAAGTTGGTTGACCCTGCTGTGAGAGACAGCCTTGACCTGCATCTCCTTTGGCTTATGCAGCTGCAGCCACTGTCTGATGTGCCTGGCAGAGAGGAGCAGATCACGGAATGTTAGGGATTGGAAGGGACCTCGAAAGATCATCTAGTCCAATCCCCCTGCCGGAGCAGGAACCTAAATGAGATCACACAGGAAGGCGTCCAGGTGGGTTTTGAATGTCTCCAGAGAAGGAGACTCCACAACCTCCCTGGGCAGCCTGTTCCAGGGCTCTGTCACCCTCACCGTAAAGAAGTTCCTTCTCAAGTTTAAGCGGAACCTCCTGTGTTCCAGCTCACACCCATTGCCCCTTGTCCCACCATTGGGCATCACTGAGAAGAGCCTGGCTCCATCCTCCTGACATTCACCCTTAACATATTTATAAACATTAATGAGGTCACCCCTCAGTCTCCTCTTCTCCAAGCTAAAGAGACCCAGGTCCCTCGGCCTTTCCTCATAAGGGAGATGCTCCACTCCCTTAATCATCTTGGTGGCTCGGTGCTGGACTCTCTCAAGTGGTTCACCATCACGTGGAGCCCCTCCATGCAAAGGCTGTGAAGAAAGCACTGAATTCAGGTCACAGCATCCCCAGTGATAGCTGGAATATCTTCAGTGGGTGACACTGAGGTTGCAGGAGGGCAATGAGAATTTTGCCCAAAGATTTTTCCGCAAAAGTGAGATGAGGGCTTTGTGACACTGGCAGAGGCACGCAGCAGATTGAAAACTGTGACCACTTTATTGTAGGAAGATGACAGAACTGGCAGGATGACTTTGAGCATGCCCTGAATTGCTTTGCTTTTGTTTGCTGGTGTTCAGACTGTGCAGAGCTCAGACAGGCCAGGACACTAAGTCTCTAGTGTCGGCGTGATTTCTCAGCCACGCAGAGCTCTCCATACTGATAGTGTTCAGGGGAGAACATGGTGGGGAAGATCCATCTCTTTAATACAAGTATATGCATGTGTTTGGGTGTGTTTGCCTTTGTGCATGTATATTAGGCATAAATGAATTCAACACAAATTTAGGGGAACTAACTCTAGTAACACACATCCCACTATATAGCTGAGCATGTTTGATAAATATTGCATTAAAATACAGGTATATACTGAATTTAATGTTGTGGTAGACTTATACATGCTGAAGCAAAATAATATGCACAACCACATTGATTAGCTAAAACATGCAGAAGAAATTGCTACTTAAGCAACTGATCTTTGGGCGAGAGTGCTGGCTGTGTGCCCACCAGCGTAAGGTGCACGGCAAAGAGGGAATAACCAGTGGAGGCACCAGGGGCGTATACAGTCATACGTTCCTCTTCTTAACCTCAGTAACCTCTTTTCTCCCACTCGTAGCCCACATACCTCCACCCTCACCCTGAACAGCCAATGGGTATGTGAAATGAAAACCATTTTTTAGTTACATGGTTCATGATGACTAATGGAGACTTGGTTGAATAAACTAGTGGGCTTTTTTTTTTTTATTGGTGGTAAGAGTAAATTAAGAATTACTCATGAGCCGCAAACAGAGACTGTTTGAACTTAATGTTGCAGAAATTAAATATATGTGAATGGATGAGCCAAATGAAAATGATCATTTGGAATCAGCTTTAATAAGAGGAATTTAAATGTAAATCTTAATGACTGTAAACCAGGTTATGTTAAATGAACCATTAGGTGTAATATGGGTGACTAGTTCTCAGAATGAGAGTTAGCAGGGAGAAATGGACAAACTGGGGAAAAAAAAGAATTCAACAGAAAAAACCAAAAATCAATAAAGAAGATATGCTTAATTTGGGGGGCCGGGGAAAACCAAGAACCTGAGCTTGTTATCAAGCAATATGTTTGTAGGATGTAGGAGTTTAGGATAGGTGCCACTTTCATGAAACTTAGAATCTATACAGGCTGACAGTGCCAAAAGTCAGCAGGCATTGATTGTGATATGTAGACCCTAATGGACCAAAATGCTTATTTTCAAGTTTAGGTTCCTTTTCACAGTATGTATATTTGCATTTGTCTCTAAAACCTTGCTTAGATTCCTGGGAAATCATAGTAGTGTGCATATTTGCCTCTAACATTTCATAATCAAGTGAAAACCAGTGTCCCTCATCTGAAGCCAAGGCTGTTAGCTGTGTTCCTTGAAGTCCTAAAAATGTTGATGAACTTGTGTACTGACTGAGCATTTCGATTTAAAGCCTTTCTGTGGAGGACTTCCTTCTGGTGTGGAAGTGGAAACATTGATGTATGCAGAGAAAACCCGTTCTCACGGTGTTTCCTGCCTCTCTCACAGCAACAACTCACAGAAATTGTGTTCTCTTCTTCAGTCTTCATGTATTGCCTAAAAGCCGTGAGAGATAAAGGTAGTCCTTTGGACAAGTGCCCCAGCAATCAGCCAGACCAACCTTAACCTCCTAGTTCTATCAGCCTTGGCCATTATATCTTCATAGTTTAGTGAGAGAAGAGAAAATGGTTTTGCTATTTAGTAAAAAACGTAGTGTCCTTGTGCTTCTTTTTTATAAAAGAGGTGCTGGCAGGGAAGGGAGGTAGGATGGGAACTGGAAGCCTCAGAAACAAATGCAAACAGTGAGGTCTGCATTGCACTTTTTAGTATGTTTATGGCAGTGGTTTACAGTGAATGAGTGTCATTAAATGCACAGATGTAACACAGGCCAACAGAAGACCTTTGGTTGTCAAATGGGTGTTGAGCAGAAAGTTCATCATACTCCTCCAAGGTGTTGGCCTGGGGAGCACAGTGCTGGCTTTTAGCTGTGTGGTCTTCCACTTTTGGGGCTCAGAGTTGTGTTTTTGATGTATTCATCAGAGGCTGGGGTGATCTGGAAACGGTCAGTGTTTCTGGAAACCAGGCAGCGACTGTGGGGGCAAGGGACTTGCTGACTCATTTCTGGGTACCAGGTGTTAACCTTGTGTTTCATCCAGCTCGGGCAGTCGTTTCCGCTCCCCGGGGAGGAGGAGGTGGTGCGCGGGCAGGAGCTGGCACTGGAGAGTTGAGATTGCAGTGAGGAGAAGCACTGAACTCTTGGCAAGGACACCGGTGGTAGACACAGCTTTGGCATAGCCAGAGCGATCCGTGCTAGACAAAAGGGCTGGCGGGTGGCCAGGGGCTGTGCGAGGCAGCAGCCTGTGCTTGTCCTTGGGGGTGAGTGTCCTTGGCATGGGGCTGGAGGGGCCCTGCCATTGTCAGCCTCCTCTGAATTGCCCTGTGGGCCTGGAGAGGGATCTGTTGTGTGTTTTGTTTGTCATTTGTTTGCAACTGGAAGCAATTCTGCAGAGGGTAATTGTGCTGTTTGTTTCTGACAGCCTCAGCAGAGCATCCTCTGTTGTTCCTCAGTTCTTGCTAGCCTGCGTGGGAACCTGCGGAGGGAGGCTGAGCTGGCCCGGGGTCCGCCTGCCACATCCGAAGCCCTGCAGTGTGCCTGGAGCAAGGGGAGCTGGGGCCATGGCTGGTCCCAACTATGCCATCTCCCAAGACACTGCTCTGCAAGTGCTTTGGGGACTGGCTCCTTCCCTCCAAACCACATGCTGAGTGGTCACTGGGGAAGGGCAGGAGAGGACCCTGCCAGCCGAGTGCAGACAAGCCCGAGCTGCCCCGGGAGCTGTGAGGGTAGCAGAGGAGCTCACCACCCCAGCATTGCCACCAGACACTTCATACCATGAAATCTCAGCCACAGGACTGCTGGCACCTAGCTCCAGGTCACTTGTCAGGGCTGAGCCTTTATGGAGGCTCTGTCCATCCGTGGCTTTATACCCAGAAA
>NW_010299080.1:0-1613 GCF_000700745.2 Antrostomus carolinensis | reverse complement strand
TTCCTGCTGGAAGTAACATTTGGGGGAGAAAAAGGGGCACCATAGGAAATGCAAACTTTTCCATATGGCCCATATGGCACATGCCGGTGCCCTGGGCCTGCTGTGGGACCATATTGTCCCACTGTGTGCCCACGGGGTGATCCAGCCTGCCTGAAATGTGAAGGGTGCTGAGGTTGTCATCCACAGCCCAAAAAATCCACCTCCTGAACATCACCTCATCCCTGGCAAGGAGGAGAGCCACTGGGCTGTCTGTCGGGCACTGCGTGGTTGAAAGCTCGTGCCACATGGCCACACTTGTCCCTGCAGACCCTGTTGTAATCGGGTGGCCGTAGGGTCTGGTCCAGGCTGTATCACCTGGCAGAGACCTTTATCTTGGCCTCACCTGGGAAGCGTGCTGACATGTGAGAGGGTCAAAATCAGTCACATCCTGAGAAGGATGAACTGCTTTCCAGTTTGCAAGCTCTGGGGTTCCTTTGGTGGTTTGCACCTCTTCGATTATTTTTAAAAACTTGTTGATACACTGCCAATTTAAAGATGTGGTTTCCATTAGCCGTCCGTTCTTTTTAATGCTGGGATTTTCAACATATTGATGTATAAATGGTTTACGTCTTGATTTAATGATTTTTCTTCCCTCCCAGCCTCTTGGTTTTGCCTTGCCTGTTTGGCACAGTATGGTACAGCTCTCAGCCACGTACCCAGCCCCTGCAGCTTTTAGCCTGTGTTAAAGGCATGAGAAGCATTTCTGACTTGCCCATTGAGGGGCTCTTGGGTACCACTCTGTTAACTCAGGGACTGTGTGTGCCCTGTTCACATCACCTGCTCACAACAACCAAATCTAATTCAGATTGGGAAGTAACAGGTTTGATACCCAACATCTGCAGCACTTGGAAATCCCTTTTGAACTTAATTTTCCTGCCCTAGAACTCACTTTTTTTTTTTTCTTTTTTTTTTTTCTTTTTTTAATGCTAATCTCAGCCCTTAAAATTAACTGTGAAGATCTGGGCTACATGGTCTTTCTGTGTCACTTTTCTGTGATACATGGAAATGACTTGCAGTTTTCCTTATTTTCCCATTGCCTTTTCATCCTTAGAAACACTGAGGGTGCTCTGTTGTTACTTAAAGCATGTTTTACAGTGATCTCTCTCACCTTAATTAAAGTGTTAAGACTGGTGCGTTTCTAAGAAAGATATCCCTTCTCTGAAATGCTAATCTAGCATTAAAGCTATATAAATATTAAAAATAAAAACATGCTAGATTGTAGACTTTCTAATTAAGGTCTTGTCCACAGGAGACGGGTGTCTCCCTTCTCCTGTGATGAATGTTAGTGATTTTCTAGCCTCTAGGACTAGAAAAAGTGCATTTTGAATGCAGAAAACAATCAGCCCTATTGTCTTCCTTTACATATATATATTTTTTTAATTTAAAAACTCTC
Source organism: Antrostomus carolinensis (assembly GCF_000700745.2). Lineage (NCBI taxonomy): Eukaryota > Metazoa > Chordata > Aves > Caprimulgiformes > Caprimulgidae > Antrostomus > Antrostomus carolinensis. The sequence continues at coordinate 181 of NW_010299080.1, read as the reverse complement.
TAGGCATTCTCTATGCATAAAAAAGCTGTATCTTTCATTGTTTATGTTAAAGAATTAGCTGATCTCAATTAATGCTAGGTTTGTAATTTAACTGTTTATTTTTAACAGACTCCGAGAAAATTACAAGTTAAAAGAATAATAGTAGTTAAAAGAAAGTTAAATTACAAGTTAAAATAATAAT
>NW_010299079.1:0-17414 GCF_000700745.2 Antrostomus carolinensis | reverse complement strand
TACTGACCCTTGAGGGACCCCACTAGACACGTCTCCAACTAGATTCTGCCCCTTTGACAACCACTTTCTGGCTTCTTCCCACATTCCACATAATGCAGCAGAAATGAAAGCCCTGGACATGTTTTATACCTCAGTATTGCTTGTCACAATGTAGCTTTTCAGCAGCACTTCATTTGTCCTCTATCCATTTCTACACAGTAACTTTATTATCAGCCAGCCGTGGAAGGCCAATAACTCTCTGTTATTAAAAAGTGTGAACACATTTCAAACTGCTTAATGCTCATGGCAACCTGTAAACTCAACTGCAGTAAGGAGCAGTCCACCTCTGGATAAGCAGACCTATAGTGCGGGGCTCACCAGGGAACTGATACACAAGGCAAGATTTGCCCTCAGGTGCACGTCACTCAGGTGAGCAAATTCCTGACAACTAGACACGAAGTCTTGCTGTAACAAATTGTTGTATTGAAGTATTGTTGTAACAAATACTACAAATTTGCAGGTGTATTCTATAATCTAAGAGTTGTAACTTAAAACAATTGCTCATTCTTGAAATCAAAAGACGTAGGCAAATTTGCTTGTAAAAGGCACACAATTTCCAGTGGAAATTACTTTGTAAGAATCTTGACAAGTTTCTATGCACAACAAAACAAACAGTGTATTTCAAAGGATCTCAATAACTGTTTTTTTCTGTGTACTTAGTCATATTTCTCGCAGAAATCAGGAGTTACTTCTGAAAGCAATACTGTTGAGTACATTTAGAATGGAATCATAGAATCATAGAATGGTTTGGATTGGAAGGGACCTTAAAGATCATCTAGTTCCAACCCCCCTGCCATCAGCAGGGACACTTTCCACTAGACCAGGTTGCTCAAAGCCTCATCCAGCCTGGCCTTAAACACTTCCAGGGAGGAGCAGCCACAGCTTCCTTGGGCAACCTGTTCCAGTGTCTGACCACCCTCACAGTGAAAAACTTCTTCCTAATATCTAATCTAAACCTCCCCTCTTTCAGTTTAAAGCCATTTCCCCTTGTTTTGTCATTAACTACCCTTATGAAAAGTCCCTCCCCAGCTTTCTTGTAGGCCCCCTTCAGGTATTGGAAGGCCGCTATAAGATCTCCCCAGAGATCTTTCCTTGCTTCAATACAGATTTTGTTAGATTCATTCCAACTTTTTAATATATTTTCAAATTAGCTACTATGGTATCTAGCTCCATCCAGCTTTACCTACTCTTGACTCTGTTCTTGCCTTTTCTTTTTATTTAAATCAATAACTACATTATTTATCAAACTGTTTCCACAGTCCTAACATGAAGAAATGGCAGCATATTAAGTACAAGATGCTCACCTCAGTATAACATTACACAACCTTCTCTGCAGTTTACATATTTTGAGATAGTCAATCTTACAAGCTAGTGAAAAGGCTTTACAAGCAGATTAAAGGATAAAACTGCCAACTGCACTAAAACATGTAGTCAATACATTGTTAACCACAAATCCATAACTGTTTTGCTGATAAAACATTGCCTAAGCTCCACTTTGTTCAGATTGCTGCTTCAGATTCCCCGTGACGTGATCAGCAAAACGAGGAGAAGAAATACTCCTGTTTCCAGAAGAGCTGTGCTGGCTTACAGTCATGTCTGTATAATCAATTTTCAAATTCCTCTGTTGAGTTTTAAAGTGATTAAAGGAAACCAGCATAGAAATTCCCCTTTACGCTTCCTTCAGCTTGCCTGCTTATGGAAAGTGGTCTTACAGGTCAAGAGATTAATTTCTCCTTCTGCCTAGAACTGGGTGCTGGTGAAATGCCAACTGGTTACTAGCTGAATCTCCTGCCCAAGAGCAAACTGACCATGCTGGAGTGCTACTTTGCTCAGAGAGGTTGCAAAATCTCTACCTTTGGAGGTTAACCTGATCTACTATTGTCAGTAGCCCACTTTGAGCTGGAGGCTAAACTATGTGACCTCCAAAAATCACTTCTAATCACAATTTATATGATTCTATGACTTTGTACTTGGTTGGTGATTAAAATGTAGAAGGCACTTCTCCTGGAACAGATATTTCTAGAGCACTCCTCTCCCAGTGGAGAGTCTTAAGTGACAGTTTGAAGTGTAAGATTTTATTTTACTAGGATATGTTTGGAACCCTCTGCCATCTAACATCCTCAGAAGCATGCTATCTTGTGACATCAGAACAATGTATGCAAAAGGAAGAGATGTCGCAGACAACACTTTTCCCATACTGACCAAGGCTAAGAAAATGATCTCCAGTGAGCAAAATAAGACATAACCCACGTGGATGTTTAACAGAGAGATCTGTGTTAATTGCAAAGTCCTCTCATCACAAGCTCTTTCTCTAGCAGCTGGTAGCTGAATGAAGACATAGGATAACTTGCAAAAATCCTTCTAGTACTCTGAGTTCTTCATATATGCAAGGCACAGACTCTATAGGAGCAGCCTCCCTCAACATTACAGTAACCTGTTTCTTTAAAATGACATTGAGAAAAAATAGAGCTCACAAGTACCCTTCATTCAGACTCAAACATGAATATAAAATAAGTCAATTGAAAAAAAAAAAAACCCACCAGAGATTATTAATATGCATGTGTTAAAAAATTACAACAGGTATCTCAAATGCATTGAAACTAAGGTAAACAATAGATTATTCAGCATACTGGTACCTCCTAAAAAAAAAAAAAAAAATCTAGCTTTTTAGTAGTTTCTAGTCTAGCCTTACAGTTTAGAACCAAATATTCACTTACGGAAACAATCTACAAGTATACGTTATCATCTTAATCTCTAGACAAAAGTAAACATTTAACATCTAAACATAAATTTCTGCATGAAACGCCTCATTTGCATAGTCTGTTCAAGAAAGCATTAAAACTTGGTCTGTGCTAATCATGTCACACATCGTGTAAGCAAAAATAACTAAAAATGACTAAAAAGCTTCACTTATAAAAAGCTAGAATTGAGTATGCAAATATTGTTGAAGTTATGCACAACACTTGAAGCATAAATCACACTAACAGCAGATAGACACTTTGATTTCTCTCTGGAGTACAATCTACTTAGAAAGTCATTGCTAGAAGGTAACAGTTGTGCCAAGGTAGTGTTTGATACATAAATAATTGATTTAAAAGTCTTGTTAGTTGATGGCTGACCATAAAAGCATTCTGTCTGCTTGCTAAAATAGTTCAAACCAGTTCAGTCATGTAGGAGACCTCTCATGAGTGATCTGTTTTTTTGACCCACAAGTCCGTATCTGACATTTAAGTGGTTTTCATCTGAAGAAACCAGAAAAACATTTTCATTTCCAGTATATAAATGAAGCCAATTGTTAAAATCATCAACCTTGAGAGCTTTTATCTGGGGTTAGATTAGCTCCTTATTATACATATATAATTGTGTAGTCTCGTGACGTTTCAATCTTCCTCCATATGCAGAACCTCCCTAGGTTTTTTCCAATGGAGGTGAGACTGCCTCTGAAGCAAATTTAAGCCTCCTGACAATAAACTTACTTTACTTTTATTGCTGCTGTAGAACATTTAGAAGTAGCCCAGTAATACCCATGGATCTGCAGACTGTTAGCGCTATGACCAGAGTGCTGCCACCACAAGTCTACTCGTACTAGCACAGGAATGATCTTGAGCAGAAAACCTTCAACGAGTAACTGAACTATTTTGCTTGTGGATACAATTACACAATCTTTGTTCAACATTCCTTACAGCTATAGAGGATAATGCTAAGCCTCATACCTTTTATTCAGGTCTTTTTTTGAATAAAACAAAACCCACTTTGATCAAAATTATCTGCCTTATTTTACCTCACTTTTCAGCTTTTTAATATGTATGACCATAAAAAAGAAAAGATAATAGTACTTACAAATTTGACAGAAAATATTCATTTATGTACTTGAAAAAAATTTCTGTATTATGTACAGAAATGCTTAAAAGTTTTTGCCCCAGTTATTTCCACTTAGGTGTTTTGTTGTTTTTTTTTTTCCTTCCAGATATGATCCTCTCATTACATTCCAGTCAGGCAACTTATCTGGTCATGGATCTGAAATCAAAACTAGTCAAAGACTACTTGTTTCCAAACTGAGGACTCTCCTTCCAGTACTCTGTCCCCAGGAACCCGGAGCACTGAATTATGTTGAAGGTGAGAAGAATTACACTCCCTTTACTTCTTCTGGCCAGTGGTATTAAAACAGACACCTTCTTTGCACATTTCTAACTTGCATTCAAAGCATGAATGCTACAGAGCAGTCAGGGCACATTGCTAAGTCAGCTCTAAAAAGGATAGTTGCTTCAGAAGAAATTTTAAATTCCTGCCAAGAAACATTCTAATTTCTTTTTATATTTATTTATTTATTTATTTAAAGCACAGTCTAGAAGAAGACAAAAAGGACAAAATTTGATAGGCCTAAACATAAGTTACATTCTTCCTTCAGTGACATTCATGCTGTTTTCACAAACTATTCCATAAACTTACACCTTTGTAAGGTGGTTCATTAAAAATTATGATACTTTTCTTAAGGTCAAAATTGCATCTGACTCTGCACAAACTTCATTTTTATCCCCTTATTTATTTATGCAGAATTTCTGAGCTCATCTAGTCTTTACCATTTATTATTATTTATTCCATGTCTCAAACAGTGGAGATGAGAGCTTATTTACTTTGGTGTCAGTCCAGCACTTCAAACTCACAACCTTTTATAAATGAGGCAGAGTGCTGGAAGGCAACCCTTTAAAAACTTTCTTGTAAGGACCAGAAACAAACTCATAATAAAAAAAACCAAACCAAACCCTCAACGTTGCATAGAAATAATAGGGCCAAATTTGGCAGCAGACTTAGATGCGACCGTGTCATCATTTAACCTTAAAGTTGTCCTGTGTTTTCATTACTGAAAGGTCTAAAATTTTACCACAAAAACCCATAGCTTCATAATTTCCTTTACTTTGTCCATAAATTATTAAAAATGTACCAGAGGAAAACTGCTGAATAGAAGAGCACAGTTCTGAAGTGCAATACCTATTCCTAAAAATTTTCTCAACAGAACGTGCTTCTCAGAACAGAACATGCTTCTCAGAACATGCTTCTCAGAACATGCTTCTCAGAACATGCTTCTCAGAACAGAACATGCTTCTCAGAACAGAACATGCTTCTCAGAACAGAACAACTTTGGCCAGTGTTTTACACAATTTATTCTAATATATTGATTCTTCAGGCCACAGCTGTTGTTCCTTGGACTTCATTCACAGCTGTCCCTTCTTTTTCTTGTAATCAATGCAACTAAAGCTACTCCAGTATTTACTTCTGCCAACTTAGCTCATACAAGTCTGCTTACCTTTTTTTCTTTTTGGCAAAAACATTTTATTTCTAGCTTGGTTTCAAAGGCTAATCAAAACTTTCTAGCTGTATGTCTCATAACTACTTACTGTATATTAAATAAAAAGCAACCAGGCATGAATGACAAAAGTAAGAGTAATTGAAAAGTCTGCTTTTCTCAAGCATGTAATGAGCCTCTTGCAATGGCTAGGGATTTAGTACCACTGCAGGGCATTTCTTGTACTTTCAACAGGCAGAAAGCATCTCAACCCCCCATGCATTCTTCTGCCAGCGTGGTACAGCTTCATGACGGAAACAAAACATTGACTCAAGTCAATACATAAGAGTTAAATTTAATTTATGTTCCCCCACTCTGTAAAATGACAACTGTTTAAAAAAAGTGTTTACTTTCTCTACAGGTGCCTCTTCCCTTTTCCTTCCTTCTTCAGCCTCCAAAACACGGCATTAAATTCAAAGCATTGGAGTAAGCCCACTATAGCCAGAATATAGTTGTAAGTGTGCATGCTGAAACAAAGCTGTCATAAATGTCACTGCACCAGGACTCCTGGACTCGAGTAAATGATTGTAATGACTTCAGTATCAATCAAACATGCTCCCTATGTCAGAAATAAAGCCTGGTTTTTGACTTTTAAAAATAGCTATTAACGTCAATCATGATTCAAAGTCAATTGCACCAAGAGGGCAGTGGTTGGATCTTGAAAATTATAAGTATGACATGACAGATGGTAATAGGAAGCCTTTGTTACTCATGCAGCAGCAACAACAGCTACTCTGCTGCCAGGATATACAAGAAAAAACACAAGCAAGGCTTTAGGTCAACATTTTATACTGAGATGAGAGACACATAGCAATGAAGGGCTTTTTGTTGTACAGGAACACGTAAGCCTTTAATCCTGGAACTGCCATGAAAGCGAGACCTGCATTTCAGATACCTGGATTAGAAAACCTGTCATGTGTACATTATTTGAAAAAAAACCAAAACATTTTCACTATATGGTAAAAGATGTATAGAATACCTCCCCAAAACAGTCCTGTAAGAGAATATCCTACGCTAAAAGCCTGTCTACATGGGCAGCCAGCACTAGCTGCATCTATGTAAAAATCACTATATTCAAATAACATCAGCCCTGTTATCAAAACGACTTAAGCATTACTCCTAGCAAAAGTGGGTACAGAAGTATATGAGGTATGTCACAAAACACCTATTTTGTGTGTATGTAATTTTCTTCCACCGCATTTTCCTGGGCTGACAACTAGGCTTCTTGTATCACTTTGCCTTTGAAGTCTCCTGCATTGTCACTCTGCGTCTGAAAGGCCACGCAGCCATTACACTCCAGTTTGATGCCAGTTCTCTCTCTTTGGGCTCCTATGCCCAAGGAGCAAGAAGCCAAGAAAACAACTCTTTCCTTATATTTAGCCTTGTACTTTGTTTACCAAGTGGGTATCTATACTGAATGTGCCTCTGTGAAGTGCCAAGACTAAAAGTTTCCCATCTTTAGATATACATCAACAGCACTTTTGAAAAGGGATATCACAGAGATGGCCAAGCAGTACACTGAACAATGTGTTCTTTAAGGCATAAAGATGACTCGCAAGCAGGTTAAAGAAAAGAAACACATGCCTAAAATCACTCTAGCTGCATTATGAAAACATTGAACAGATTTTTGGCACAGGACGACAGTCTATGTTTCATCACAGACTGATGTATGTCTACAAAGAAAAAGGAGGGCAGGGGCAACAACTCCTTTTGAGAGGACACAGAAAACACAGGGTCTTATCACTGAACTGGTGTCTACTGGTGAAGTCAGCAGAAGCAATCAAGATCCAGCAACCCTTTCTGGGCTACAGGACAACATATCACTCCTGAGACTGGTCTGACTGTCAGGCAGCACTGCAAAGGAAAATGGCAACCATCACTGCATTAGTCCTTACAAGGACGCATTTTGTGATATACAAGTGGCATTTCTTCTAGTTCCCCTGTCTCAGATGCTGCCATCTGAGGAAAATGACAAGGTAATTCTTCATCAGGCTGTTGCCTCCTTATTGTCTCCTCTCATGTGACAACCGCTGCTGTCATGAATGTCCCACTAAAACAGATGCTTGGTTTCTACTCCCGATACGCCACTCACAGCCTTGCAGCTCCACAAAAGGTCCAAAGAGGAAAAGTAATCATTTAACAAATTTTGTTGCTAAATTGCTAGCGACTAAAGTGTTCTCTTTTTATGCCTCATGGTGAGATAATTATTTTCACTGTCTGTACTTTTGGTATTTGATTTTAGTTTTGCCCACCAATCTATGTATGGTGGCTTGTAAAATTCATAGCTATCTAAAAAACAATCTACAAAGCAGTTTCTGCAGAACTCCACAGCTGAAAAATCAGCCTGTTCAGGTCTTGAGGCTTAGCTCTCTTTCAAACTCACAAAGATTTGCAATGCATACAGAACTAACACCATACAGTTTAGAATTCTGCGCTAGCACATCAAAACTTTTTTCTCTTCTTCAAGCAGATGCAGTTGAGAGGCACATCTGCCACTCACCCCTGGCAGTGGCCATTCAGCGAGGCATTTCAAGGATTGTCAACAGATTTTATTTTTTTTTTTGCAGTCTCTCAAACTCTGTCCTTGAGGATAGAGTGAGAGAAAACCAGTGAGGTTTTCTGCCTTGATCTTACAGATCTTGTGCAGAGCACACCACAAGGTTATAATTCAAGGCAGGTACTACTCAGTTGTCTAAGCCTTCCAATTAGTGTCCATCATGTTCTCTTCTCATCCTCAAAGGCTGCACGACAACTCTGCAGCTGCTTAGGTGGTAAATAAGCAATTCTTTATCATCCAAGTGTCCAGGATAATGCTCCCTAGTCATGGGTACCAGCAAATAAGCAGAGTTTCCCAGAATAAGAGGTGGAACAGAGATCATTAAAGCACAAGAAGTTCAGTAAACAACTTCCTTTTTCCTCAGGCAAAACAGGTGAGAACACTTATCATTCTACTTTCCAGCTCTGTTTTTTTATCTTCAGCTTTTCAAGTGAACTCACACCAAGCTTGCACTGAGGTCAGCAAGGGAGAACATGATCTTTTTTATGAACTGCATAGCCCATGAGGGAGGACAAGCAATGGACAGAGCATGTAGTCAATGTGACTGGGCAATTCCTTGCAGTCAAGGACCTCAGAAGCCTCAAGATGATCTGCCTTGCTTTGAAATCAAAGTCTATCACAAAACATGACCTCAGTTAGGGCTTTTCCTCTTTGGGGATTTTTAAGGGCAGTTAATGACAAAACAAGGGGAAATGGGTTTAAGAATGAGGGTAGGTTTAGATTAGATATTAGGAAGAAGTTCTTCACTGTGAGGGTGGTGAGACACGGGAACAGCTTGCCCAAGGAAGTTGTGGATGCCCCCTCCCTAGAGGGGTTTAAGGCCAGGCTGGATGAGGCTTTGAGCAACCTGGTCTAGTGGAAGGTGTCCCTGCTGATGGAAGGGGGGTTGGACCCTTATGATCTTTAAGGTCCCTTCCAATCCAAACCATTCTGTGATTCTATGATTCTAAGAGTTGTATAGACCAGGAAAAAAAGGATTTAACTCTTTATTTGGAATTTCTGGACACCAAACAGCCCTGGTCAGAGAGGACTAGCTCGTATCTAAAATGCATTTGACAACTGTAGGTGTCCAGACCACCTGTACAAGACCAGCCCTGTGGATTAAACATACCAAAGTGCAGTATGTTCAACACGACTACAAACAAGCAGAACTGCTGCGTGTGTGCAGGCAGTGACTCACTATAGCAAGGGCCAGGCATCCATTTGGATGCACAGTACTTCATACTGGCTGATGTGACGCAGGTGCGTTGAAGATTCATCCCTCAGTGTTTATGCTCTGCTTTTAAAGGTCCAGGAAGAGACCTTGAAAATGTTAACTACTTTTAAAGGGAAAAATCAGTCAGTTGTTTTTTCCTGGAGACACTGATCATCTGTTTTGCTAGGGATAAAAAAAAAAATAAAAATAAAAATAAAAAATCTAGCCTGCTCCATTTCTCATCCCAACTAAGACTAAATTCCAACTGTAAATTCAGTAGGTTTCCGGATCAAGCTCCAGCCGTGACTGTTCCTGGCATTTATAATTAATTTTCCCAACCAAATCAGGTTTCCTACCAGAAAACATGAAAATAACTTCCCATCTCAAGATGCAATGCACCTTTAGCTGACATCCCTAAACAAATTCAGTCTTGTAGGATTTTTCCTCAAAATCTACTAAGACACATTTTGAATAATTGGGACATTTTTAATACGGAGTAATAATCCAGCATTCAGAGCAAGCTTTCCTCAGGAAGCAACACAATCCAAACAATTTTATTTGATTTTCATTTTAAGTAGCTTATAGATCTCTCCATTCCCGCCAGGCTGCAAATAAAATACTATTTTTTTTCCATAGGAACACTACTCACACAGTATTTCCAACTTCACTAGAACTAGGATTTAAAAGGTGCCAAAATAATCCAAAAAAACCCTATCTTATTGACTATTGCAAATTTGGCTTCTCTGAACTTTGAAGCAAGCTTCCTTCCTTTAACAGTCTTTGGCTGATTATACTGGAAATGGCTAATTTTACCATAAGCTTATTATATTTCATCTGAAAGAGCAAAGCAAAGGCCCAGATTTTTCAAGTGATTTGCCCTCAGTTCATTACCAAAGCTGAAACCATTCTCAGTCTCAGAGAACAACCTCTATGGTCTTTGGTGTGAGCTGGATTAGTTTTTCTAAGTAAGCATCTGATTGTATTTGACATCTCCTTCCCATAAAGTTCCGTGTCACATGCTCTTGTGTGAGGGGAGCTATAAGAAATGTTATATTTTTATCTTATACTTTTAACCTACTAGTGATGTTTTTTAAAACAATACCTAAACAGTGACATGCATGAAATGGTTTACTGTGAAAAGTTGTTTTGGATATGGAGAAGGAAAGGAGAGGGAAGGGGGGGGGGGGGCAATTGGGTGATGCCAGTTTTGTAACAGTTGCTAGAAGAAAACACATTTTATATGGGTAGTAAGGGTCATCAATAAAAAACTGAGGCCACTGTAAAACACAATATAATTGTGACAGCCATGCTGAGATAGGGCTGTTGGGTTTTTAACTGCACCATGAAAGATGCCATTTCCTAGTGTTTTGTCAGTTAACAGTGGCAGGGTCATGTTCAATGTGTGTCTATTTGTTTGGTTGCAATAAAAACATTTGAGTTCTACTTCATTATTGAAATTGTACAAATGAGTTGTTCAGAGCCACAGTAGGGTGTAAGATGTGCAGCTGGGCTATGACTGTCATAGTGGGACTTACCACTTCTCCTTGGAAAAATGCTGTGCAACGACACAGCTGAATTACAGTCAGCTTTCAGCTGCTCTTCAGACCGATTAATCTTGCTGGATATAGGATAAATGAATAAATACATGCATAAACAAATAAAACAAACATTACAGAAAGATGGGAGGGGGGGGAAGGAAAAACTTGTCTATTGGAAATTGATGTATAGCCCAAGCAGCAATAGCATCTTGATAGGAGGTCAGGTAGAGGTACAGTTGGTACTCTGAAAAATGGACAGAAATCAGTATCTCAGTCTTCCTGACTCATAGCTATGCCAATCCACTGACACAGCTGCAATTAGATATTTCTTAGGAAACTTTTCAGGATCTTCTAACCTTGATGGAAATGGCATTGTGTTGTTATTAGGAAGTAAGCCAAGGATGTGAAGTGTCTTCTTCCATGGGTTAAGGATGATGCCAATTTTACCAGATACTGCTCAAATTAGTTCAGCCATGTTCTCAGTGACAAAACTCTGAGAGGACTAGAGCCATCCCCTCACAGCAATTACCTTGGCATCAAAGCAAAAAGTCAAATAGAAGTCAGTACTTCTTGGACAATAGTTTTCAGGGCTTTTACCATACTTCTACAAACAAAGTATTTTAAAAAAAAATCTTATCTTAACAACCACAAATTGTATCTATTAAGTTGAAAGAAAGCAAAAAGTGAAACCTCCTATGCTTGGACAAAAGAGGAGTCACAGTAAAATGACCCTCATTGTACAGGGGAAAAAAAAGTACCATTATGGAAAAGAAAGTCTGTTGTAAAAAGATAAAAGAATAACCCAATATAGAGACAACAGATAAAGAAGAAATTTGGCAATATTATTTCCTTCCACTGGATTACTTTAAAAACCGATCATTCCACCAGTAACTTGTTTCCTAAACAGTAATTTTCTTGTAATAACCCCAGAAAAGCCCCTGCTCAGCCCAATCTCTTCCTTGGGTAAAAGAAGTCTGTACTGTGGCACATTCAGAGCTATGAACCAGGCAGACTGGCCAGCTGGCTTCCGCCAGACAGAGCCCAGAACAAGCAAGTTTTGCCTGCATTTCCCTCCCTGGGGAAAATGAATTCATTCTTTCCCTTCTAACAATCCAGAGAAGCCGTTTTATTTCCCCCTTGTCCCCCTAGTGATTTTTTGGGAGGACAAATAAACATGGAATAAGATTAATAGTTTGTTGTGCTTAAGCATGACGGAGTAACGAGCACAGACTGAGGATCACCAGCTTCAGTTCAGCTGCATGACTCTTCTAAATTAATCCTTTAAATAGCCCTGAAAACACAGCATATGTCTAACACATCCCAACCAACCATCACACAGCCACTGAACACACAGCTCCAGCTGCTGCTTCTATGACATTGAAGTTGTCAAGGGCACACCCAACAACGATAGCAGGAGAGTGCCAAAAAGGGACAAGCACTCGGGGGATTAGCCAGCACTTCTGGAGACAGCATTAACTGCTCATTGGAGTGTGTGGATTTCATGAGCCCAGTAAGTACAGGGGAATCTAACAAATGGATCCAAATGATTTGGGTTACATGAGTCCCAGAACAACACAAAACACTGACAGGTCAATCTGCTTAGTAAAAATACTTGCTGGTATCAGGGAAGCACTGCACACACTAGCAAAAAAAAAAAAAAAAAAAAAAAGTATTAATATCACTGGACTCTTTCCATTTGCTCTCCATCCCCAGAGCATGGGAAAAAGGGACAGAATGAGCCCTTGGGACACAGGAGTGAGTGGTCTCCTTCCTGTGCTACAAATAACACCATGACAAACTATATCCAAGAATGATCGCTGCCACAAAAGGCTCTGTGTCACCTCCCTCTGATACTCAGGCAATAAGGCTGTTATCTTTTGTGCCAGAAACTAAATTGGTCCCCATGAAACCTTGTGCCTGGGAGCCATGAAGGTAATTTAAAGCTTTATTTGGTCACCTTTCCCCCAAACAGTTCTTCATGGAACAGTGGACCACATGGTTCCATTGCTTGGGCCCCAAATTAAGAGCCTGAAGAAATTGTGTGCTCTCAGTCTTGTGCTCGTCCAGCAGAAGAGTGCATGTGGTTCCCTCATCTGCAGAGCATTAACATCTGCTTTAGCAGGAAAGAAGCATTCCAAGTGAATGCTAAAAGCCACCAAGTTTATGTAATGCCGGACAAGATGCTTCTCCTTTCGTATTTGAATCTAATATATTAAGCCTAGATAACAGAAGAAAAATATTTGAAACAATGACTGCTATGGGATGCTATTAACTGTTTTTCAAACTTCTTTAGTAAAGAAGTTGCAGCGATCTCAGGGGACCAATGTCAAGAATCCTAGACTTGAGGAGCATTTAATCTTTCTCACTAATAGGAGCTTACTACTGCTTAGACTGTGCCTACTCAAAGACAGGCAGTCAAGCATACATGAAGGGGGTCTGCCTGACCACTGTGTATCTTACAGCATTATTTGTACAATTTCAACTCAGTAGAATTATCTTAGCATGAGACTGGCATAACACAGTGTCTCATCAGCCTTATTATCCTAAATTCTCAATTGTTTCCTGGTAAGCTGCATTTATGTCTTAGCTGATTATCCACTTAAACTATCAAGTACCAATTATAAAATGCAGTAACATTAATGTCACAGATGTTTGGATTCAGAGAAACAACCCCAGATCATTTTTGGGATAATAAAGTGCACTACAGAGGCAGCAGACCTCAGTATGAAATGCCTGTCTCTGATTTAAAATAAATAAATAAGTAATTCTGGTGTACAAATGACTCATTCCTAAATAAGACTTTAATTAGTTAGAAATAAACCATAGCATAAGTTTGCTTACAGCACTGATGCAAACAGGCATTAGGATCACATTCATATAATGGCACTGGCAAGTGCAATTCCTTGTGCAGTCAAAAGAAAAGTGTCTCATTTAAGCATTAATTTATGGCTGGTCCTCATGAAATGCAGTCCCAAGAATCTTGTTTTCTTTGTGAAAAGAGGTCTGAAAAATTGAAGCAGTTCTGCGGAAGAAGACTTGCAATCTGTCCCTGTTCGCTTTGCCAACTGAGCGCCTCAGGCTCAAACAAACTGCAGATATTCAAAAGCAAAACTTGCAAAATATTCTTTTAGTTCCTGAAGTTAAAGAAAGGGTAAAGTCAACCCAAACCACCATAGTGGCACTGTCAACATCAATGTGTCTCACTGCATCCTCACTGCCTATGTCTGACTTTACATCGTCATTGTACCATCAGCTTTCCAACCCTTTCCATACTCTTCAGAGAAGGGCAACCTGTTGGACCCTGGGCACTGGAAATCAATCATCAATGCTGTTAAATCATTCAAACACTCACTGGCCAGGTTTTGACAATTCTCAGGTGTACTTTGGAAGTTAGCAATGTGCAGATACCATCCCAAGCAAGCAGTATAACACGTGTCTATCTTCTGGAAGCTAAAAAAGTTTAATTATATAGGGATGAGCTGCGTTCAGCTAGCTGTGCTCAGGGCCCAAGAATTACTCTGGTCATGCTGGTCACATTTAAATTATTAATACTGACGCAGCCACACTGGCAAGGTAAGACAAAGAGCTTCCAGCTGCAGCATTGTAGCTTCTAGCTTGCCACATGGCCTAATGGCATAGGACAGGCTGATGGCTCCATCTTGAACATCCAAGAAGAAACATGAATCAAAGTACTTGAGACATCTGTATGTCTTTTGATCTAGAAACCTGGATCTTTTAGATCAGTGTGGAAAAGCCAAAGGTTCACCCCCAGTAGCCAGCAGCTCACCGTGGGCCACTGACCAGAGAGAATGCTCTGTCCGCGAAGACTGGTGTTTAGTCCACTTACAAGCTCTGATCGACCTTGCCTTAGGTCCCCAACTATCTTCCCTCCCCTGCATATTGCTTTGACAATATAACTTACATTTCTTTAAGAAATCCAGAGGGACCTTGACAGGCTTGAGAGGTGGGCCTGTGCAAACCTCATGAAGTTCAACAAGGCCACATGCAAGGTCCTGCACCTGGGTCGGGGCAACCCCAAGCACAAATACAGGCTGGGTGATGAGTGGATTGAGACCAGCTCTTGGTCTCAAGAGAGGGAGAGAAGGACTTGGGAGTGGTGGTGGATAAGAAGCTCAACATGAGCCGGCAATGTGCGCTTGCAGCCCAGAAGGCCAATAACCGTATCCTGGGCTGCACCAAGAGAAGCGTGTCCAGCAGGTCGAGGGAGGTGACTCTCCCCCTCTACTCTGCTCTCGTAAGGCCCCACCTGGAGTGCTGTGTCCAGTTCGGGAGCCCCCATCACAA
Source organism: Antrostomus carolinensis (assembly GCF_000700745.2). Taxonomy (NCBI): domain Eukaryota; kingdom Metazoa; phylum Chordata; class Aves; order Caprimulgiformes; family Caprimulgidae; genus Antrostomus; species Antrostomus carolinensis. The sequence goes on along the minus strand of NW_010299079.1, from coordinate 2,436 downwards.
GAGAGAAATGGTGGAGCAGTTAGAACAAGCCCAGAGGTGGGCCACCAGGATGATCCGAGGGCTGGAGCACCTCTCCTATGAGGACAGGCTGAGAGAGTTGGGGCTGTTCAGCCTGGACAAGAGAAGGCTCCAGGGAGACCTTATAGCGGCCTTCCAGTACCTGAAGGGGCTACAAGAAAGCTGGGGAGGGACTTTTTACAAAGGCAGGTAGTGATAGAACAAGGGGAAATGGCTTTAAACTGGGAGAAGGTAGGTTTAGATTGGACATTAGGAAGTTCTTCACTGTGAGGGTGGTCAGACACTGAAACAGGTTGCCCAGAGAAGCTGTGGCTGCCCCCTCCTTGGAAGCGTTCAGGGCCAGGCTGGATGAGGCTTTGAGCAACCTGGTCTAGTGGAAGGTGTCCCTGCTGATAGCAGGGGGGTTGGAACTAGATGATCTTTAAGGTCTCTTCCAACCCAAACCATTCTATGATTCTGTGATTCTATGAAATATTGCGCCCTTGTTTCTTCATGGCTTCTCAGCTTTCCTTTCAAGCCATCTGTTACTTCTTGCCTGCCTCTCTGCTGGCACATACCAACAGCCTTCTCTCTCAACTGTGCAGCAAAAATGCATTAAGGGAACTATTTTCCTTCTTGCTTTATACTCCATCTGAACACCACTGTCACAAGGACAGCTGAAATTGAGGGAAGAGGAGGAAAAAGAAAGTAAAGGAAAAAAATATACAGAAGATACAAAGCAAGGGGAACGAATCCTATAGTGCTGTGGAAGAGTAGGTTGGTGTTATTTTTGGCAGATCTCTATAACTTGAATAGTTTTTAAGACAGAGTCATTAAATGGTTTAAAAATTGAGTGATTTGCAAATGGAACTGATGAGCAGTAGTAGAAGCAACTGTTTAGAGAAGAGCTGCTGTAATAATCTAAAAAGTGCCATCCTGAAGTTGACTGGCCATCAGTATTCTGTCTTCAAGGAAAAGCATGCCCGAAAAAGCCTTTTACTTCCCACCACAATGTAATCCTTGGCTACTGAAAATCTTTAATTTTAAAATGCCAGTGGTTTAACACTGAGTAAATAGTTAGGGCTCTAGAAGAGAGAAAGAATGAATTTTGGCTTTAATGACAGGGTAAGAGCACAAAAAGAATTAAAAAAACCTCAACAAATGACCCTTCCTCTCTACACTTCCCCATCATCCCTCCAGATCTCTTCTTATACACTAAGCTGAATATCACCCCAAATTTGCTGCCAAGCCAAATTAACATATAGTAAGTGTCTAAAAAGACTCAACAAATTACTTAACATCTCCCAGTTGGTTTCTTCCAGTCCTTCCCATGGTGGCAGTATTGCTGTGCTCTGTAACTGCACTAGGCAGAGGTGCGTGTCTGTATTTATTTCTACATCTGTCCCTATTTACATACAACTCTCTTCATTCAAAAGTCACAAAGCATGTTACAAATAATCTGCAGAACCCTTTATTAAATCAGGTAACATAACCTTCTTACAAATGGGCATACTGAAGAGCAAAGGTACTTTGTGTCACAGAGCAAATCAGTTAAACCAAGAAAATCAGTCGGACAATCAGCTGTAAATTGGGAACTCTTACCTCACCTCCTCCCCATGCTCAATTTGCCGAGTCACATGCACATCCCTCAGCCCTATTTATTTTGCCTTCCCCTCCCTTCCATTCTTCTTATTTAACGGGTGAAGTGCTTTTGTCAGCACAATTCCTTATTGGTAAGAACAAATAGGAATGAATATCTAACATTTCTTTTCAAAACCAAGGATAAACCATATGCCTTTGTTTGTTGGTTTGGTGGCTTTTTTTGTTATTTGTTTGTTTGTTTTTTTCCCTAGAATGAAGAAGGCTGGGCAAGCACCTTCAGTTCCACAGGGACGGGAAGAGCAAAATTCAGTGGATAGATCTACTCATCAAGCAGGACGAACACTGGATCGTACATACTTCAGTAATCACTTATGCTAACTGGGTTAAGTGACAATAGGAGCTACAGCGGCTCAAGTTTTGTACTTCTCGAATATGTTTTGCTCTATTAAATAACAGAAGAGATTACAAAAACTTCCCAGCCAGAGAAGGAGCTTACTTGAAGCACTTTCACACTGGAAATTATTTCTGGAAGAGACTGAGTGTAATTTGGGGAAAAGTAAAGGAAGCATTATAAATGTAATCTTTTAAATACAATTAAAGGTTTAGTTGAGGACTTAAATTTGGTGGACTGTGGAAAAGAAGAGAGGAGGAAGGCAAAGTTTTACCTGGATTGAGAAGACTTTATATGACTAGGCTGGACTGCCAGTTTTTTTCATGTAGATTAAGAATTATAAAAAGGGAAAGGACTCATACTAGAGATCAGAATTTCTCTCTGGATTACAAAGAGTTTAGTAATTACTGTTTTGGAATAGAATCATAGAATAGATTGGGTTGGAA
>NW_010299078.1:10988-11846 GCF_000700745.2 Antrostomus carolinensis | reverse complement strand
TATATATATATATAGAGAGAGAGAGAGATAAAATTTTCTTGTCCTTTAAAAGTTAGTAAGCACTCTTGCTATCTCTCTTCCTCTGAACTGACCCAATGACGAATGGAATCACCATGTTCCAATGCCACCCCCTAGGGTGACCAAAGGAAAGGAGTGATCTTGCTTGATGCTTTTTTCCTAATGCTGGAATGAGCAGTAGAGTGTTTGAGATCTCTTCAGATTTTCCTAGGTGAACCTATTTTGGGGATCAGCTCTGCTGCGTGACACACAGAGAGCATCTGGGTTCATGGTTCTTCCTGCAGTGGTGTAGGAATGAGTTTCCCACTGCTACAGCATGGAATAATTTGCCAGGAAACAGTTGTTAGGGCACTCTGAATTGTTCATAGCGTATGGCAATTATTTATCTGGTTAACAGGTAAAGGTGTTTTGTGTTCTAGCACTGGGTGTTATTCTTCCCCTACTCTTAGATAAGAATTTCTGATACAGACATACATTCCTTGAGATCCTGAGTAGATTCCTTTTAAAAAAAATCAGAGTTATATTATAATAATATAATAATATTCCTTAAATAGATACAGTAGTGAAACAGCACCATCGTTATCCAGAAAAGTAATCTCCAGACAGCTGTGGAAGCCAAACATTGTTGCCTTTGCTTATAACTGTTGTTACCTCTTTTCATCTGCCATCATTTGGTACTGCTATCACCACTGAGCATATAAACTTTCAGAAAATTTTATTTTGTCTGTCAGCTCAGTAGTAAGAGATTAGGACATACAGAAATCTATAAGAAAGTTTAACGATATGGGTGTATAATGATGATGACCTCATTTTTAAATTATAGAAGGCAATATTTCCCTA
>NW_010299078.1:0-10978 GCF_000700745.2 Antrostomus carolinensis | reverse complement strand
ACAAAATCAGAAATTATATATTCTATACTCCTAAGATACACAAGTGTAATTAACAATTCTCTTATATTTTGAGGAGCAAAAGTATTCTAAAAAGGCTGAATGTGAGAAGCATGCAGTCTTTAAATACAGAATAGGACTTTTTTCTTGTTTAGTTTTACTGTACCAAAATGAGATGGCTGTCAATAAAAATCATATTCAATCAGAATTATAGTGCTTTGAAAATTTTATTTAAGGAAAAAACCAAACCAAAACAGTCAATGAAAGATGGAAAGTACAGGGTCAAATTATTTTGTTTCTGTATTAGAAGGTTAACTTTGAAACTGATCTAGACTTATGAAGAAAAAAAAAGATGTTGAAGTTTTGGACAAAAGGAAGATTTTTATTTTTTTTATTTTTTATTTTTTTATTTTTTTACTTTAGTAAATTTAACATAGATCAGAGGTTCATAGGATAGTTTGGTTGGAAAAGACCATTATGATCATGTCCAACCATAAACCTAGCATATAATAAAAGTTTTTAGATGTCACTAACAAAAGGACTGTATAAAATTCTAAATGACAGCTCTAAATCTTTGCAGAGATATGGGGCAGAAAAGTCATGAAAGATGCCACAGTAATTTTCTGATCCTGTTGTCTATATAGTTGACATTTATGTAACCAGAGACGTTTTTGGTGCCCAGGTAGAGTTCATGATGCCATTTCACTTTTTTACTGAAACTGAAAAGCTGTAGGGATTATGAAAAGGCTATCAGTCTGTCTCCATGCAAAAGGGAAAGATTAGTCAGTTTGGGAGAAAAAAAAGTGTGATAAGTTGACCTTGGCTGGCTGCCAGACCCCCACGCAGCTGGTTTCCCTTTCCTTTTCCTCAGCGGGAAAGATAAAAAAACCTGATGTGTTGAGATAGAAATAGGGAGATTATTTACCAGTTACCATCCCAGGTAGAATAGACTTGACCTTGGGAGAATTAATTTATTGCCAATTAAAGATACAGTAGGATGGTGAAAAACAAAGGTGAAAACTAAAACACTTTGCCCCACTTCATCCCAGGCTCAACTTCAGTCCTGACTTTTCTTCCTCCTCCCTACCTCGAATGATGTAGGCTATGTGGGGAACTGGGGTTGTGGTCATTCTATAATAGTTTGTCTCTGCCACTCCTTCCACCTCACACTTTTGTCTTGCTCCAGCATGGGTCCTTTTATAGACTACAGTCTTTCAGGGAATAGCGACCTTCTTCAGTGTGAGATGCAGTGTGGTTGGTTATCTGCTCCAATATGGTCCTCTCCATAGGCTGCAGTGTGGATACCTGCTCCACAGTCGTCTTCATCATCATCTTCCATGGGCTGAATGGGAGTCTCTGCTCTAGCACCTGGAGCACATTGTCCCCCTTTCTTTGCTGTTCCTAGTGTTAGCAGGGCTGTTTCTCACACTTTTTTCCCCCAGTCCTTGCTGCTGTGCAGTGATTTGCCCTTTCTTAAATATGTTTTCCCTGAGACACCACCAGCTTGGCTAATGGTCTCAGCTGTGCCCTGTGGCGAATCCATTGGAGCTGGCTGTGTCTGGCACAGGACAGCCCCAGCCTTTTATCTTAGAAGCCACCCCTGCCGCATGCCCTGCCCCACTACCAAAATTTTATTCAATGTGTAAAGAGTCCATTGCTTGCACACACATTTCTTCAACTCTTCTTGCAAGGTTAAAAGAGCCATTTTAATGAAGGATTTAAGCAGCAAATTGTTTTAATTTGGAACTTAATGAAAATTGGGGGTATTTGATTAGAGTCTTCTGAGAAGAATCCATCTCTTGAGGGAAAACTGTAGTTTGGCTATTTAGAGGATTGAATAGTAATAAATGATAAATACATACTTCATCCTTTGGAGCGTTTGCAGAATGAGAGAACAGATGGAAATAAGATCTAATTCACCTAGCCTAGCAACCACATTTTATGTGCTTAGATTATACATATAAATTATAGGTAACAAAAGCCAGGGATTTATCCTGAGTCTGAAGCCAAGTATCAGACTGAATCAGACTCATGCTTCTTATGCCTAGGTTGCTCATTATGAATTTTCCTGGAGACAACTTTCTGTAGCGGTTAAAAACAAGAGTCAGGTACTGAGCTAACAAACAATGAGATGATTAGGAGTCTGCTACTGAGCTCATACCCTCTTCATAATAATTTACCACCGTGGATATAGCCAGATGTGACTTCCATAATGAAAGTGAAAAAATGATCCTGCATATGACCTCAAGTACTGGTTTACAGTTGTCTACATTGTTTATTATTTTTTCTTGCTGTGGTTTTAGCTCCTCTAATACTGACTTGAAAAAAATTTAATCACTGTTCAAAGGAGTAGCATTGGCAATGAGGGAAGGAAGGAGTTTAACCATTGAAAAACTGTCATTAAATGCCAGTTGGCTTCTGAGCCGGAGAACATCCTCTAAGGAACTTAGTTTCACAGTACAAACCTGTTTATAATAGCAAAACCTGCCTAACCTTTCTGTGTCGAGTACCTTAATGAGCCCCTGTGATGCCAGATGCACATGACTAAAATTCATTGAAGCTGTGTATTGTTTAGGAAAACTGTCCTTAGAAGGAAATGGTGTCTAGATTAATCAAATAGTCTTTCCTGCTTATCTTTGGCAAATAGAACAGGTAACTGCTTCACTTTGGAATGAGGGATGTTCGAGTTCAGAGTTTCTTTGAAAAAGGATGTGAACACATACCAATCTCTGAAACTCAGTGTACTTGTTAGAGTATGTCAATTATGTTATACAGCCATTGATAAAGTCCTCTAAGTTCTATCTCAGATTCCTCAAGAATTAGAATTTCCTGAAAAAATCCTAATTTTAAGATCATCTCTTCAGTCACAAGTATATACTGCAGTGATGTTTTGTTTTAGGTCCAACCAGCAACTAAGCACCATGCAGCCACTCACTCACTCCTCTCCCCTCTGGTGGGATGATGAGGAGAAAATATAATGAAAATTTTGTGGGTCAAAACAAGTACAGAGGGGAATCACTCACCAATTATGGTCATGGTCAAACCAGACTCAACTTGGGGGGAAAAAATCAATTTAATTTGTTAGCAATCAAATCAGAGTAGGATAATGAGAAATAAAACCTCATCTTAAAAACACTTTATCCCCACCTCTCTTTTCTTCCTGGGCTTAATTTCACTTCCAATTTCTCTAACTCCTTTCCCCTAAGCAGCACAGGGGGACAGGGAATTGAGGTTGTGGTCAGTTCACCACATGTTGTTTCTGCCGCTCCTTCCTCCTCAAGGGAGGACTCCTCACGCTCTCCCCTGCTCTGGTGTGGGGTGCCTCCCATGAGAGACAGTCCTCCACAAACTTCTCCAACATGAGTCCTTCCCATGGACTGCAGTTCTTCATTAACTGCTCCAGCACTGGTCCTTTCCACAGGGTGCAGTCCTTCAGAAATGGACTGCTGCAGCACAGGCTTCCCATGGAGTCACGGCCTTCTTCGGGCGGAGCCTCCTGCTCTGGTGTGGGGACTGCAGGTGGATATCTGTTCCACCGTGGTACTCCATGGGCTGCAAGGGGACAGACAGCCTGCTGCCTCACCACAGGCTGCAGAGGAGTCTCTGCTCTGGAGCGCCTCGTCCTCCTCCTTCTTCACTGACTTTGGTGTCTGCAGAGTTGTTCCTCTCACATCCCACTCCTCTCTCCTTTGCAGGTCCCACAGCAGGGTTTTTGTTTTGTTTTGTTTTTCCCCCTTCTTAATTGTGTTATCACAGAGGCATTACTACTACAGCTGATTGGCTTCAGCCTTGGCCAGAGGTGGGTCTGACTTTGAGGTGGGGAATTTTCTGACAGCTTCTCAAAGAACTATCCCTATAGCCCCTCCCCACTACCAAAACCCTGCCACACAAAGCCAATACAATTGCCAAGGTCTGTCAAACACGTTAAAACATCTGAAGTCTGCCCTCTGTCTTCCCCACTTCATTAGCAGACGAATTAGAAATTACGCAGCCTTTGAATATCACATTCTCCCAAATCAAAAGGCATTCACATACATCTACAGAAAACAGAAGGCTGCTCTTCTTAGATAAAAATCAAGCAAAATACTTGTTCATGTACTTTCAATTAAAAACAAGAGTAACAGTGTTACACAAGCACAGCCAAGTATGCATCTATATTTTGTAAGGTTCAAGACTATGTGAGTTGTAATGTTTTCCTGAATTGTACCTATTTTTGGTGCTATCTTTTATTTGGCATTTTCATTTGGTTTTCTTATTTCAACATTGTTTGACTATATTCTGCCTATTATTCTCATTTTGCAACCTTTTCTAATTTCTAAATGCAATTTCAGAATCTTCCAGTTGTTTTTCACATGCAAATTACATCAACTGTTTATCTGCTCTTCCAGGCTTTTAATGAGACACACTTCAACTGACAAAATCATAACTGACTCAGTGCAAAGAGCAAAAAAAGAAGTTTACATTGAAATATGCAGATATCATATAATATCAACATACATTTGCAACTGCCTTGTTTAATACTTGGAGGGCATGTTATCATTATATATCACTTATTAGCTACTTCTTCCTCTTAATTTCTTGTCTTATATACCTCTATTACTTTGGACTATAAAATTTAGATTATATAAGAGCTTTGACTCTTTTCATAAATGCTAAAAATAAATAAATGAAAAAATAGTCTGATAAAATGATTGTAAAATGTTAAAAGAATCAAACATACATCAGGGTGACAGATTGTTTTATACATTTTTTTCCTGCTATGTGGAATGATTTTTTTTTTCAATAAATTGAAGACTTCAAAGTGTGTTCTATGTTCCTCAAAAGAGCCCAAGAAATAAAATGTAAAACTTGCTTAATTGAAGTGATTCTTGAAGTACTCCTAAAAAGGATTAGGAGTAAGCAAAAGATTAATTGTACAAAATTAATCTCCAGTTCAGAAATGTGGTTTTATTACTGTGTTAGATGCCAGGTCGCAACTTTATCGTAGTGCTATTTTAACAGAATGCACTGTTTTCAATGTCATCTTCCAAGTGTCTTACAAGTATTATTTTACCAACAGAACTGTGCTGCATAGAGGCAGTCATTGTTCCATTTTGTAGCACAGAAAACAGAATTTTCTGTATACTGCTTACATCCCTAATGAAGAAGATCTATTTCAATTTAAACTAATACTTGTTTTACTTCATGGTCCTAATTTTTAATCAAAGTTTTATTTCTCTTTTTCTGAAAAGGTCTATTCAGTATTAATACATGATTGAGTAATAGCCATTATTCTAGATGATTTCTCAACCATTTTTAATGCATATCAGCTAGACCAGATTGCCCAGGGCTGTGTACAGTTGGATTTTTAAATATACTCTAGAGACTCCAGGGACAGACACTTTGCTGCCTCCTTGGAGAACCTGTTTCAGTGTTCAGCACTCTCACAATAATAAAGTTTTTGTGGGTTTTTTGTTGGGTTTTTTTTGTTGTTGTTGTTGTTTTGGGGTTTTTTGTTTTGGTTGGTTGGTTGGTTTGGGTTGGGTTGGTTTTTTTTGTGTTTAAGTGGATAAAATCTCTGAACCATCTCTTCTCCAAGCTGAACAGTCCAAGCTCTCTCAGTGTCTCTGCATATGACAGGTGTCCCAGTCCCTTTATTCCTAACTCTTTGGAATGGGCCAAACAAAAAACCCAAAAAGGACAAAATAAAGAATGTCTGTAATCCCCTTCATTTAAGCTTCCATTTTCCATGACCCTATAGTTCATTATGGGCTGTGTACCTCCTGTGATCCTTTCTTATATATGACAACCCTTGGTCTGTTATAAGAAGCTGAAAATTTTCCTTAAGCATCCTCCTCTGCAGCCTGTGTTCCCACTGGATTTCACCAGTAACAGTCCCTCCTGCTCTTGTTCCTGCTTGTGGACCACTCAAATGACAAGGACAAAAATACTTTCACAGTTGGGGGTGGATCTACCTGCTCCCCTATTTCTTGTTTTCGTTTGAAGTGTTATCCTACAGTCCTCAAAGAAACAAAATGGCTTCTGCAGTCATTGACTGTGCCTGAAGCAAGGCACAAGCACACATTTTACCACAGACATGTTTTGTTTCAGGAAAGGAAATATTTAAGCACTGACAGCTGCAGATGGAAGCATTAGATATTCCTTACATGCCTGACAGCCTTTCCCCTCGAGCTGAACTAATCCTCCTGCTGTCTTTCCTTGGGACAGGTTCTTCTGGGATCTGTCAGGCGACCTTATAAAGTGCTTTCTAAGCTGGGAAAAGACTGGAACTGTTTGTAAGTCTAATCACCACACATTGCAGGTGAATTTGCTTTCTTAAAACAGAAAAGCTTCCTCCATTTCTTTCCTAAGCTTGAAGCACTAGGCTTCTATTGGATCATTTGAATTTGCAAGGCACATCTGTATTAAATTTGATGCCCTGCACAAAAGTCATGGTAATTACTAAAGCCTGTCAGTAGTGGCTGCTTTTTGAAATATCTTGTTATTGGACTTTTAATGTAAAACAAATTAGCATTATTCAAACTAACCAAACCAACATTTTAATGCAAATAGTATGAAAACAACCAAATTATATTATTTATTCCCTTTGATGGGACCTAGTTTTCTAAAACAACCGTGGTGTTCTCAATATAATCTTCAGCAGACTGACACTTTTAGTGGGAGATTCGATCCACTCAGGAACAGTACAACTGTCCAAGTAAACCTCTTTCTCTTCATTGATCACAGAGAGTGACTGTATCTTAACACAGATGCCTCAGTTGATTAAAGCACATTCAAATCTGAGGGAAAAAAAATTGTCCAGATTTAACAATCTATTTTGATTGCTCAGTACAATTACATCAGTACACTAAGTGAAAATCATTTTGCTCCTTTCAGAGATTGACGTGCAGCCACTAAGGAAAATCAGTGGAGAATCTGACTCGAGTTACATGGCAGTGCCTTTAAAGATGCAGGCAAAACTTGTGCAGTTCACATTTTGTAAAGGTTTGTTTAAATTAACTAATATGTGCTCAAAATGTGGCTTGGTTTTAGATAAATGTTTTAAGAATATATTCTTGAAGGTATCTAGAACCTAAATAATAAGAGAGGAACATACTCTTCAAGAGAAAAATGTACAGTTTTAGTCCCACAACTGAATGATGTTCTTATGTGATAATAGAAGAGTCTGTGTTTTCGTGTTTTGTTTATATTTTTAGAAAGTGAATTTTCATGCAGTAGTGTTTTGTGAACTTTCTGCCTATTTGTACATTTACAAATGGTTTGTCTCCTCAGAAAAATTTAATAACAGGAAAAAGTTGGGATGCTTTTTCTAATAACTCAAAGATGTTCAAAGCTTTTTGGTTTTGTTATGAAGATTATTATTTTATATATTTTTAAAAATCTTAGTAAATAGGGGGGTTAAGATAAAAATATTAGTTACACAAACAATTTATTTTAAAATTTAGAGAACTATTAATCAGAAATTTTTCCAACCACTTTTACCACTTTCAGTAAAATTCTTACGATACTTAGTGTTAGATGCTGCCCACAGGAAAAAGGCCAAAAGGAAACATTTACTTACTATGCTCATGTATTGCTTAGAATATAGATACCATAAGGGGTATCACATTCTACTCCTAACATAAGGAAAAGATCCAAAGTTTCAAACCATTTCGCAGCGTTACTGAATTCAGGCTGCTGTATTTGTTTGGTTTTGCTTGAACTACTGAAAATTAATAGCTAAATATTGAATTTTGAAGTGAATAATTGGTATTAACGTTCAGATTGCATTACATGACATACTGGCAAATACAGAAAAATCTTACATGCTTTTAAAAAGGGCCTTTGTTGATTGCCAACTACTTCTAGTGTCCCCTGTATAAAATTAATTAAATGGTACTAAATCCTTCAGGGCTATATAGTACTTCGTTTAGGAGCTAAACTTATCAAGCAGAATTATCATTTGAATCAATACATTGTGACATACCAATATACTTAGTGAGAGAAAGATGAAAAAAAAAATCAATAAAAATGCACAAATATAATAAGTCATGGTAATACTAAGGTACTTATATACATCAACATCTTTAATTTCTTAAACTATATATAATTTCTATATAGTTTTCAAGCATGCATGCATACATTTATTGAAAGAGGGGAAGGAGAGAGTTATGGAGAAAAAAAAGAAAGAAAAATACTGTAAAAAATTTAAAATGTCATTGCCATGATGAAAAGCAACTTGACAAGATATATTTAATTCTCTTCACAGGCTTCCATGATTGTTTATCAATCAAAAAACATTGTGTCAAAGCATTTTGAGAACCTCAAACCTCCACAGAGTTTTTCTGACAAGAAGAGAAAGAAAAGGCAAGCAAACATTCATTTTACTGCTTCCAATAATTATCTGTCTCTCTTTGATTATCTGCTATTGGCTGGAATACAATTTAAGTTCAAATGTAAGTTTTTTAAATGTGAATAAAACTGTTATCCGGTTTAACAGATGCAACCAATATATAAAAATAGCTTGACAAAATTGACAAACTTAAAGTAATTTTCACAATATATTTATACCATGTGAACATTAGCCAGCGTAAGATTTTGTGTATTAAGATCCAAAAGGAGATATCATAATGAGTACTTCTACTAAGTAAATTATGTGTCTGTTATTTTTTTTTATTTTTGATTATGATAAGTTTTATATATTTTATCCTATTGTATTTCATTTTTCCTTTGTACAAAAAGGAGGGAATTTTTAAATTAATTTATTTTTATAGCAATACTAGTGTGTGACTAAGTACAGAGTACATTTATGGACAGGCAGAGCTATTAATCACTGGTAGCTCTAGCTAAAAATCAGGTTTTGAAAAGGGGAACAAAAGAGGAGGGATAAAAAGATCAACCTAACTTGACTTCCATTTCCAGACTTTTACACAACTGCAAAGCCCATGGAAATGAAGAAAATGTCAAAATAATGAATTTAACTGATAACTCAAAATCTTTGTTCTGTTTATTCTTAAAGTGTCTAATCAGTAACAGAAAAGCATGAGGATGCAAACTTTAAGTGAGTCAAGAAGTCTTGAATTTCCTGTTAACTACTGAGATATTAAAAGTACTAATTTGTTTATTTAGAATGTTTTGGTTTGTTTTGGTTCTTTTTTCAAGAAATTTAGAACTCCATGTGAATAAAATTACGGATTAATATGTTTTGTGTTTTGAGATTGCTAACAATTGGGGAAAGAAAAAAGAAAAAAAAAAAAAAAAAAGAGTGATTTTTCTGTCTAGTCACTTTGAAATGTTCTTCTTTATAACTTGTCATATAGAGAAGGTAAATAGATTTTGGCATCTTCTTTTTTACCAGGATTGGGACATTTAGTGTTTTAACTCAGATCAGGACTAAAGTCCTGAAAAAAACACAGTGTTTTAAAATATAATTTTAAAACAACAATAACATAAAAAGAAGTACAAATATCATAAAACTATATTGCTAGTATTCAGTATTATACAGAGGTCATTCTAACTTTCTTGTCTGGATCACTTAGAAGGAGATTCGTATTATCAGACTATAGCCATTTAAAAAGTAGGTATCCAGAGTAAAGTCTGCAGACGATGCTATTTAATGGGTGGTCAATAGGACAGTGCTATTCCAAGTAAAATCAGAAGGTCATTCATAAACAAATACAACAAATAACTACTTACTAAAACCTTAGAAAAACTACATAGAGGCACATATGCAGCTGGCAGATAAGTGTAATGATCATGATCTGCTTTCAGACAAACATAGAACTTTGCTCCCAAATGCTGTAAATGTCTAATTAAATTTTTCATTGAAAATGTTATAGTTCTTAATTTCTAAATAAATAAAATTATTCTTATTTAAGTGGTAGTTGTATATGTATTGGCATCTTTCCTATGAAAAATTGTTTCAGGTTTGATGCAAGCAGGAGTCAGACTTAGCTTGGAGCATACAAAATCCTGTAGAGCATTAGACAGCCCTTCTCTAAAATATGAGTTACCCATTCCCTCTTATGGCTGGCCTCCTTGAATAAATAAAGAGAAACTAAAATGGCAGTGTTCCAGAAACTAAAGTGAAAAACTATTTAAATTGTCTCTTATAACTTAAATAAAACTGATTTTGACATGAAAAAAATAACCTTTCAATAAAAGGTTAAAAGTCTCTTCAGTTTCCCCATTAATCCATTAACCAAAACTCAGTTATGTAAGTAACATAGTAATACTTGACATATAAGCACCAAAAACACCGGTCAAAAATACACAGTGTAAATTTGAAATTTAAAATTTGAAATTTAAAATTCTATCTTTGTTACTTTGTGCTGGAGCCTGCATCATAAACAAGTTAATGTTTTCCAGGCTTCATGAAAATCCTAAAGTCAAAAGAGTATACTTTTAAAATTTACAGTTTTTAATCTGCAAGCAAATACTGAATTTCCTAGTAGATATCACATACTTAGCTGGCTTGACTTTGACTGTCTTTGAAATGACTGCTAATATTTTTAAGTGTGTTTGAAATAGACAATACTTTTGTTTGTTTGTTTTTTAAATCCAACAGAGCTGCTATTAATTACTTTTCTGATTTGTAATGGTTAGGAATTCTATCTCTATATATGTGTTTCAGTGAAACTTTAATGACTGTAAGATTCTCCTGTTACTGTTACGATTAACAATATTCTAGAATCAATCCCCTAGTGCAGCACACACAAAAAAAGATGCCAGAACTCGCATGAATGTCCTCGAATAAATGGTCAATTGTCAATAATTCAACACACTGCCCTAGGATGACAAAGAAGACTACCAGCCTACAACTAATTACTTTAAAATGTTCCTTATTGTCCCTCTCACTCGCTTTGGCTGTTTCCCTTTTATTTTCCCCTCTCCTGAGACTCTCCTGAAACAGAGAGTTATGTATATATATACAAATGTCTAGTGCAAGAGGTCTCACTTGTTTTCATATCCAATGTAATAGGTAGTAAACTGTTTGTTCATC
>NW_010299077.1:9538-42595 GCF_000700745.2 Antrostomus carolinensis | reverse complement strand
AGCTGTCTGTAGAAGGCCTCATCAGCTTCCTTGTCCTGATGAACTGTGTGAACATTAAACTGGATTTAAGTATGCCAAGCTAAAATAATGTAGTAACACAGTAAATCAGGTATGATGAAGAAAGTCTGAAACCACACAAAGAGAAATGTGAGGCTGGATTCTTTCATGCAGCAAGGTTATACTTTCATCCAGTAAGGTTATCTGACAGCAAGTGATCAGAGGCAAATGCCCTAAATCAGTAGAAGAAATATAACTGAGGGGCTTCACCTCACCCTTCATTAGTTGCCCAGACCCTCTGGCACAAAGAGAGAGATGAATCAAGCAGCACGATTTTGGAAAGTTGGGTGCTGTGAAAGAGCCTTTTCTCAATCTGTAGCCAGTTGCACTGAAATAAAAATGTAAAGACCAGGTCCCCTGAAGTACTCCCTTGCAACAGCCCAGCTGACTAGCACTTGCAAATGCTTTAGTGTTCATGGGTTTCCTTCTTTGCACCTTTCCCAATGCACACAACCCCGAGGGTGATGCCAACCACAAGGTACTGGCACCTTTTCAGATCCCACTCAACCCCTCCATTAACTGAAAACCAGTTAACCTTACAGCTAACAATTTGCATCCTGCTCTTTTCTTTATGGCTAAACAGGCGTTTCCTGAAAACAGATCTCTGCGTTATCTGTACTGAAGATCATATATAAACTCTTGAAGAATATTCATGAAATATAACACAACTCATGCCAGTCTGACCTTAGTCATCAATAAGTATGCAGAGCATATGTTCATACAGAACTCTGGGACTGTATTTGTGCAATCAAATTAACCTTTGGACTGATGGTGTTCAGCTGTAATTTACTGCATCTAGTTTTCAACTGCATATACAGTGCTGCTAATAGTACAGAAACACTATCCCATAAAAATCATAAGGACTGATAACAAAGCTTATAATGGAGCAGAATGTTTCACTTCCACTACAGAAATATAATTAAGTATTCCTTGTACACGCATCATCAGTTGTGTCTCATCAGAGAAAAATGCTCTTATTTGCAGCCTTTGCTGAAACACAGCCTAGAAATATTTGAAGGGGGGTGGAAGTGAAGAAGCAGCAAAGACAGGAGAAGAAGAGACAAGTCAGTAACTTTCCCCAGACAGTGATTTAATTTAAGAGTAGTAGGTTTTTTTAGTAGCTGGGCCATGGCATTGTTCCTGCGTTCCCCGAGTTAGTTCCACCCCATTGCTAATTACTGTTTGAATGCGATGTGCTGCACAGAGGCTAAGGAGGTCAGTCTCCGAAGCCTCCCCTGACTGACACTATCTTGCTGAGCAAGTGGGAGAGCCATTCTTCCCACACCTCTGATGAGGGATGATGGAGTACACTTGTCAGGCCAGGCAGGAGCAACCCCTCTCCATCCAACCCACACCCACCACGACAGGGCTCAACAACAGCCTGCCCTACAATGTGCAAGCACTGACAGCATGTCTAATGTGAGGAGACACCAGTAGCTGTTCCCAGCTCGCCTGTTTGCTTTGAGCAGCCATCTCCGCTGACGGTGCCTAGATGCTAAACCAACAAGTGGGATCTGTGCTGACCCCAGGTTTCTCCAAATCCAGAGGGCAACAGGCGTTGCATAGACTTTCAGCAGGCACAGGAGACAGCTGTGACAAACCTCGAATGGCACTGTTTTCACTTTCTGGTGGGTTCTCATCATCTGTAAATAAGCACTTCTCTCAGAGGAGAATGAGATTTCATATGGAGTCTCAATTCCAACCTCAAAAAATAGCAAAATGTCTCTTTGTTGACAAAGAAATTATAGAGGTAATGGAACAACCGCTGTGAATGGTGTTTCTTCTCAGCTTTCACAAATGCTTAACTGGTCTTCCTTTGACACATTATTGGCTGACAGGGAAAAGAAAATCTTCCACTTTACAAAATAAACCCACTCTTCTATTACAGTGAATTCTTCATTCAAGAATACCCCATTAGAAGACATAAGAGTTTGCTCCAATTAACTTAGAAATTAGCTTAATATAAACATTGTGACACTGTAAAAACAAAACAAACCTCCAGAACCAAGTTCAGCATTTAACTTTAAAATATCAGTGCAAGGAGAGAGCAAATTAAAAAAAAAAAAACAAAACAACAAAAAACTCAACAAAAAACCCATCCAAAACTATTTCCCTTTCAAATAATTTTTTTTACCTTTTTGACATACATTGGAGACTAGCATAGGAATTTCTTTACAAAGCAATGCATCACTGCATGAATGTTGTGATAAGGACGTTGTTTTAATTGCTTCCTATTACGTTAAGAACATATGCCAAACTGAGGTGTGCATGCAAATACGATATTCTCAGCACAAAACTGTGAGGGTGCATCTAGAGTGACTTGTTCTGAGGAGGACAGCTGTGCTCTGAAGCTCTCAGGAATGCAAAACTGGGCTTCCCAGTTCAATTAGTGCTCAGCACAACTGAAAAAAAAAAAAAACCCTAACCCAAACCCTTGCAAAATTTGTTTCTCCAATTAGTGCTCAGCACAACTGAAAAAAAAAACCTAACCCAAACCCTTGCAAAATTTGTTTCTTATTTCTTATGGAAAAACAGTAAAAGAATGCTCATTAAGTAATATTTTGCTCCTTCCGTAGAAGAAATCTCACACAACAGAGTTTGGTTCCTTCAAAACTGCAATTTCTTTCCATTTATGTAAATCATCACAATCTTATATTGCTAAAAGAAAGACCTCACTGCCAAGAGACGCAATGCATAGCCTGCTCTCTTGCAAGGCGTCTTGCAAGGCACAACAGAGACCTAGATAGGAACCAAGTGACACCTCCTGAACACAGTGCCAAGACAGCAGCTGGAACCCATTACAGAGCAGGACAATCCTGTCCAAATAACCAAATGCTGGGATCCCAGGGTATGAAGTAAAGGAGGCTTACTGGACAGTGCTGTATAAAAACATGGATCTGCATGTGAATTTGGGTTTTTTGGCTTAAAAGAAGTATTTCTGGTTATTGGAAGTATTCCTATCATTTTGCTCTTTTGATATTAATGTGAAAGGAAATATTCCCTTGGTAACTTGTCTCTGGATTGTGAATAATCTTCTGCGGAGAAAAAAAAAAGAAAAGTAGACAGAAAATGCTTCAGAATAAAAGAAGCAAAATATATCATTTTAAAGCCATAATAATCCATTTAGGGAGATACTAAAATTTTGCCACACACTATCATAGATTTCAGTGGTGAGAATGTTTTTTACTCTGAAGAACCTGATGGCTTTTCTCAATTTATTTCTCTAACTGCTGGGCAGAAACAGGTTTCAGATAACCATTTCCACCTCCTTTTGTCTATTAGTGCAACAGAGAGTTATGACTGCTGCATGCTATAGGTTGCCTGCACTGTAATTGAATACAATTCCCTTTTTCTGAATCCAATCGGAGAAGCACTAACCTATTCCATGGGTTACTGAGGATGGGGATTAAAACAACAAAGCAAGTGAGAGCCATTTTCATCCCAGAGCTAGTAAAAATCTCCTAACACCACTCAGGAAACAGAAATTTTATCTCAAGGTGAAACTGTTGTGCATCTCTGTTGTGATATAGATGGGTTTGCAGTAATTTTCAATAACTATAACTTCAATTTCAGTGATAATTCTGCTCTAAGGAACTTCTTGAACATAATCACTTTATGGATAGGTTTCACTCCAAACATTTAAGCAAGCTGGAAGATGGGAAATGTGTAGATGACCAGCTACTGCTAGAAAGCAATTCAAAACTTATGGAAGAATGGTTTGGAATAGAGAGACTTCTGTTAAGAAATGGGAGTGAGTAGGGTCTCTGAAATAAAGAAAGAACACCAATCAGCTCGAAATTACATCCTTACACAGGTCCAAGACACTGGTTTTCTTCTGCAAAGTCCTTCTTTGTGATAGCCCTAAAGAGCTGCTTGCAAATCACTTGATTAGCCCTCATCGGGAGTGGTGGGAGCCTATGAGGAGGATGAGGAGGATGAGCAGCTGCCACAGTTGTGAAGTGCCATGCCAGAGGGGCCTGGTGGGAGAGTGGGAGAGCCGCCAGCACCTCCTCACCAGCAGGATGGAATTCAAACCCCTTGTTTCCACCCTAGCTATTCCCCTACATGGCAAACTCAAGACTACAAACTAACCCTAACTGCCAAAACACCACCACCTGAAATGTGTTTTGGTCCTTGTTTATGCCATCTCAAATTTCTGTAAGGCACTCAGATACAACAGCCTAAGAATAAACTGCTATTTAGTAAGAACACATAGCACAGAATAAACAACCACAGGTAGAAACCTGTTTTCAGGGTCTGCCAGATACAAGCAAATCTCAGTGGTAATTTCCTCAAATCACTCAGTCTGTTACATTTTCCCCTCTTACTTTTATAAGCATTGAATCAAATAGCAAGATTACCTTCTCAAGTGGACACATATTTACCAAAGGCATGCCAGAGGAAGACTTGGGCTCTATTTGTCGTTACACAAATGCGAAAGCATGACCAGAAAAGCCAAACCCCACAAATGGCTGCATTTGAACTACACAGGCAGTGTAAGCTCTGAAGGGCAACCACCAGCTTAAACGTGTCTGAATTTTTAAAGACTGCAAAAGAAAGCAGCAGAGAAGGAAAGGTGAGGGTGTTGAGGTGGGGAAGGAAGGATAGCTCAGCATGAGAAACAAAACTACCAGAGCAAATGTTCTGGCAGCAAGCTAATTAGAAATATGGCTCTGGCCTTCTAGACACACAGTTTCGATCAGTAGTAAGATACTGTTGAACATCTTCTTACTCTTTTGAACTACTTAAGTGATGGAGGGAGAGGAGGAATCGTGGCATCTCCTAGGAGGAAAAGCTCATCCTACCCACAGCAGGGAGCAGGGGATACTGCTGCCTTGGCTGTCCCTTTGGGTTGGTTGTGGAGTCCAGATCCTGCCACTCTAGGGCTACGAACAGACTTGACCTCCCACAGGGTACGACAATGGGACAACTCTCTAGTTCAAGCCTGAATTCAGGTGGTGTGAGAGGAGAGAGATTAAAATAATTTCAGAAGAGCTTCTCAATGACCTTCTCTGTGAAGGACAAAGCTTGGAGGCATGAGAGGGGTTGCAAGGCACAAGGAAGGCTGCCCAGCCTTAAGTGTCTGATCCTGCTGCCCCAGTGACCAGAAAAGACTGAGAAATTAGGAAAGGAAAATGATTCAGGGGCCCAGAAAAGAGCCCAAAATGACATTTCTCCAGCCTCAGGCAGCTGCTAGATTCTCAAGTTTCTGGGTATAAAATTCAATACAAACTCAGGTAGAATAAGTTTGGACTTTCACAAGCTAATGCCTGTGCACAAAAGGATCTCACTTTGGGACATGGGGGTATTGAAGAACCAAATATAAAACTCAAGATGAGAAACAGGCAAAGGAGGAAAATGGCAGTATCAACAATTTCTGGCTTTAATCACTGCATAAGGGCCAAGTCTGGAGCAGCTAATACATGTGATGACTGCTTGGATTGTCCTTAGGGACAAACTTGGCTCTCAGAGAAGTAAGGGGAAAACTACCCCTTGCACGGTACAGGATGGGAGCAGGAGTAGGTCCCAACTATCATATTCCACTAGCAATTAATGGTGCTTGACATGGACGTACAATAGTTTTCACTCTTTAGATGCTGCTGTTTCTTTTTTCATGAGGGAATTTTTATATATGCTCTTGTGTCCAATCAGCATAAAGAAATCATTTTAGAAGACTGTAATTTCAAAAAATACTGAGTTTATTTTAAGATCTACATTACACACATACATACTTTCAGTTTGATGAGACTGAGAATGGCACTAAGTAACCAACTGCTGGCCTTGTCTATTGTAGATTTAAGGTGATACGGACAAAGGCAGTCAAAGACTCAGCATGGTCCATGCGTTTGGTGGTTTTGCAGTCATGCTGTTTTACTTTGCATGTTTGTAACAAGCCGGGAGTTATATTCCCTGGTGGAGTTGGTGCTCCAACCCTAGACCAAAATTAAATTAAAGTGAGAAGCACTATTTGTTTGTGTCTGGGTCAAGAACTGTTGCAATCAGACCTCACATTTCATGACTATGATCAGAACCAGATCAGTTTACACAGGGGATGTCAAATACACCCAGTAAAATAGTTTGGTGTTTTGTTTCATTTTCTTTCTTTTCCCCCCAAACAAAAATATTTTATTTGATTGCACTGAACAGTTTTTGCAGAGTTTTCATGGACAGGATTTTCTAGAAATTCAATCTCTTGTAAAATAAACCTGCAGGGTAAATCTGAAAATACCCTCCTCCTTTCTGAAAGCCTTGTGCACAAGCTACACTGACCAAATTCTTCTCTGTTCATGCAGATTTCCTATATATATTCTTAACACATGAAAAAAGTCTATGAAATTTAAAAGTATCAAAAGAAAAAAATAATTAAATACTGGGAAAGCTGTTAAGTGTACCCTGTATGGTTTTTGTCCATTTGATTACGATAGCTGGCTCACAAATGGTTGCCTTGGGATGCAAAGAAATGGCAGAAGCTTCTGAGTGATCAATTCTTTCTGCAAATTTCGCCACACAGCTGTAATATTTCCCTTACAAATTACAAAAAGACATTGGGATGACTTTCCTTCCATACCCAACTTTGTACTAAAGCTCCACACTCACTGTCAGAGTTCTCATGATTCGTAAATAGCCATTTTGCAAACTTGGCAAAAGAGAACAGGTCGGAAGTACAAACAAATCAGTTATACTTAAGGGTATTAGGCTATACTATAAGGTTATACTTAAAAGAAATCCAGACATACCAGGTAACACTTGCACAGTTAAGCACACAAACAACTGTAACTGAGCCCTACTCCTCTTCTGTGTTACACTTTTGATTGCATTTAAAGCATTTGCAATCCCAGATGAATTTAAACCTATTTTTAAGGAATTCCGCCCCCCCGCCCCTGTTCTGATTTCATGTCATTACCAAAGGGAATTAAGACTGCTTCTGTTTAGTGTTCAGATTACTCTCAAGGGTGGGTATAACTATGAATTTAAGGTTTACTGTAGTTTGTGATCCTTGATTTGAGGATAACTTTATCAAACCTGCAATTTTTTTATCCTTTAGTATTTAATTTTTTAATATTCTGTAAACATTCCTTATTTTATACATAATTAGAAATATCATATATGGTATTTCCATGGTTTGAAGATATGCAGTAATAGCCTCATACATATATTTTTATGTGCATATTCACTGCTATATCAAAGCAGATGGTGTACGTCCCCCAACTAAGAAAAGCTTACAGTTAGCAAACCATCAGGGGACCTCTGGAGCAGTGCAGAACAGCTGAGATCAATGAGCAAACCTGGCCTCTGGTACATCAGCTGGAAGTTGATTGCAATAGTTGTGCAAGACTGGCATTCACTGAGACTGAAGCCCCTTCTCACAATGTCTCGGGGCTTTAGGAGTCTGTGACTGCCTGAGCTCCCCCAGAAATGGTGCCTTAATGAGCAGCGAAGCAAAAGCCAGCGATGCTATGGAGAGCCTTTTAAGCACTGATGGGTGAGCTGGTGTGCAACACATCAGAGCAACAGCGATCAACCTGCCTAATTAGTGAAAGACAACTCTTGATGTCCATTAGTCCAAATTATTCCCAATTTCTCCAAAAACAGCCTTTCTGTAAGATTTGGCTTATATTTAACTACAAGGAAATGTGCATTTTAATTTATAAGCTAATTGGAGAATCTGACCAGAAAAGTAGTTCCAATGAGCGGAATTATGGAGGGGGCACAACATTTACTGCACTTGCAAAATGAAGAGGCTCTCCTTACACACAACACAGAACGTGACTTACCTTCATAGTTACTCACTCTTAATGCTTTTTTTTCTCTAAAGGACATCAGGAAACTTAGTAGTTTGTTTAGTTCTAAGGGCTCAGAAGGTCATATAAGTAGTAGACTGAAACTTGCAGCAGATCATGGAGTGTTTAATTTAGTGTTACCAACCCACACAGTTCTGCATTTAAAGAAATACATTTTTCTAGAAAAGACCTCTGTATGCCTCTGAGGTCTTATCTCTGAGATATCAAAACTGGTTAATCTATTATGAGAAGTAGCTAATGAACAGCTTCAGAAATAGGGCAAATCTCAACTCAAACATTTTGAAATGCACACTAAAATGTCTTTATTCACAGAGCAAAAGCTTCATGGCCCACGCTTCATACAAAATTTAGTTGAAGGCAGTTATGGTAAAGGTAATGGGTGCCCTGTTGGGAAATACCTCGGTAGTTATGACTGCACTGCTTAAGCCCGTGCCAATAAACTTTGTTAATAACTGTTTACATCTTCAGTTCACTGATATTCATAATTCCGTTTAGGATTTCAGTGTTCAGGACCTACCATAAAACTGCTTTTGTAGTCTACTGGCTACTAAAGTTTTAGCTACAAATGCTTTTCCAACTTGCTGCAGTCAATGGAAGGCTGATGATTAGCAGTAAATTATACAGACCAGGAATAAAGAAAGAAATCTTGGTCCCAAGAAATTTGGTTCCCAAGAATTTGCCATCAGCTTCAGTGGATTCAGGATTTCAATTACTGCTTCCAGGCCTTCCGGAAACACAAACCAAACCAAAGCAAACTCCACAATACACAATCTCATTGTTCTAAACCATGAAAGGATACAAACTGTAGTCTAGTAAATATTAAATCTTTTTGTAGGTTACTTAACTGCCTTTTATTAAAAGAAAAATGTAAATATAGGCTAACCTATTATTACATAATAGGTAAAATAATAATTTTTAATTTCTGAAGGAATAAAGATACTGAGACTTGCTAAGCAAGCCCGTAACATGCACAGTGCATTTTCTAGTGTTTCATAAGACATTTAACATGTGGTCTTAAAGACACACATGTACACCATCTGTGCAGAAACAAAAATAAACTTCAGAGCTCCAAGGACCCATTTCAAGGTATCTTTTAGGTCAGTCCTCTGCAAACTAAGAGTCTGAATCTATATGACTTCGGCAACTAAAATCTCCATGATTTCAGCTGATAAGTAACATATCCTGAAAAGTCTCCAACACAAAGAAACTCGAGTACCTGAGTCGAAGGCAGCAGGGCACCATGCAGCCAGCCAGGCATTTTTACTTTGATAAAGCAAAATGCTTGTCTGAAACTCTCCCCACTCCTGGAATAAAGAGGAATCAGTTGATACTTCATTGCCCCACGCAATTCTCTGTTCCTACCGGTTTCGTCCAACTTACACTTGGCACAGCCTCAGCAATGAATCTGGGTAAGCTTGATGCCCACCATCACTGCTATCCACACCTGCTTGGCCACCTATTGCACAGTTTCATAGTATGATAAAAATTACACACTTTTCTTTGAATAAAGCCTACTACGTGCAGCAGCAGCTTTTAAGCTTACTTTCTAGCATTTAAATATAACTTTCTAACTTATTGCTCTACAAGTAATATGGAGCAGGTCAATGAAACTCAGCATTTCCAGTTCAGGTAAACGGATTAACTTTTCAGCATTCATCCAGCACGGCACTGGAAGGAAGATTACAGTGACTTCATCCAGCCAACAGCACTGCCAATTCACTGCTGAATATAAAATCAGTTCAAGCTGGGGCTGCAAAATGAAGGGAAGGTTTGCCAGCTGCAGGAAATCTAGGAAAGAGAAAAATGCGTTTTGCACCGTTGAGGAGTAAGGACGAGCCAACACAGTGCTGAATTGCTTTGAGAGGGGCTGAGTCGTGAGACAGGTCTGGAGTGTGTTAAGGATGGGGAGGGACAAGGACAGGGATGGGCATCACCACAGCCCTCAGGGAATCTGCAGGTGCAGGGGTTCTTAGTATCTAAAATTACTGAAGCTCAACTGAAGTTAACACTTAGTTAAGGACAACCCTAGACTTAAGCAGGGGACTCAGAAGACATCTAACCATATCAGATTTATTAGTGCTGTTTAAGTTTAAACACTAATAGCCAGGTGTGGAGCTGTCTTCACAAACTTCAACATCAGGTGATCTTTTCCAAACACACCACATCTCGACAGGATATGCGTGACTTCATATCACAGTACACCCCATGCAAAGAATTTGTGGCAACTGAGAAGTTCCTTTTAACCATCTATGCCCTTTAGCATCATTCATACTACTGCAGTGTGCCTCTCCACTGCTGAGTTGGTCTCGATGTGGTGGATCGGAGCAGTACTGGGGAAGAATGATGCAAAAGATGTCAAAACCAATCTTTAAAAGGTCTTCTGTATGAATAAAATTGCCAGCTGTAGAGGAGCATTTAATCAGCCCTCAATCTTTTGCGATGTTCATGATGTAAGGAAGTTTTCAAAAGCATTTTGTCTTCATAATTCTCCTCTCAAAACTCCCAATGATTCATATTTAGTACAAACAAACATATTCTCCCTCAGTCAACAAAACAGTGAATCTCAAGGAACATTTTTTTTAATGCTGTGAAAGTCAGAAACACTGAATATTCAATCTTCTATTAAAATTTAAGTTACCTGTGAGCAGGACTAGTCTATTTTCAAACAGATCTGGTTTAAACTCCTGAGCCTGGCAGGCTTGTAGATTCTGCTTTTCTTACTGTAGCTTTAGCAAAATTCTTCTCAGCCTGTCAACTGAAAGGTCTGCTTTGTTTCCTTCCATGAGTGTGTGAAATGTCATTAGTTTTATCATCTTTGCAGGACAAAAAAGATGACAAGTGGATTTTCAAAAGTACCTTCTTATATTTTCATAAAGGTTTTGCTTGCAAACTGTCTTTTTTTTTTTCTTTTTTAACTCCTAAACTGTATTTAAGCATTTGTTTTCCATATTCTAAAAAGGTTTTTGCACAGCATATATCTTCCATATACTGCTATGAAAATTTTGTTTTATATACTCAGATTCTCCGTAGATAAAAGGATTTAAGATTTACTCTTCAAGCTACAATAAAAAAGGAAAAGTTTCCTAGAAACTGTACAACACAATCAAACAAATGATAATTAAAAGGTTTAATTACTCTCCTGCTACACTGTTCTTCAGAAAGTCTTTGTGATTACATATTATCAGTAGTAACAGACATGAATTGCTGCTTAAGTAATTATAAAAACACAAAGTTGCAGAAAGTTATTTCCCACAGCAACTGATTTTTAGAAAGAATCCTTTACATTTTATATATACATATATATATATAAAATTTCCTGAGCACACAGTGAGATTTTCTCTGCTTTATATGCCTGTACTGCACCATTTCTCCTGACCTAGGATGTCTTAATGCCTTCTAGCATTATGATAAAGTAGCCCAATATCCAGGCTTTTGCCAAATCAGGCCTATGGCTGCACCTGTTAATCAAGAACAAATGTCTAGCTGACTGAAGGTTAATCTACAAACAAGTAGAACAGAAATAACAATGGGCAGAGATAAGACAATTTTGACTGTTACAGGATCTGGGAAAAGATAGATCGCAGCAAGAGCTGAACAGGTATCAGAGAAGGAGAAACTGGCAGTGGGGAGAATAGATGCTGGGAAACATCACCAGCCAAAGCAAGAATACATAATCAAAGATCCCATGTGAATGGCCAGGAGTTCAGAGTAAACCACATGTAAATGTATCATGTTCATGCACGTCTCCGAGGGCTGTTTAATGTTTTTGTTCCCTGCATTTCTGCATGTTCTACAAATAAATAATCCTGCATTTAGGAAATGTGCCTGGCCTTCCCACTTCCCTAACTCCAAAACATTTCCATTGCCAGTGCTCCCATATGATCAAGAAAAGCACCATCTGTCTCTTCCAAATGTGGTCTTATCCATTTACCACTTCCACCTTACAGTTCGCATATGCTGCTTGTCACATATTTGCTTCTTTCCTCCCAACTTCTCCTCAGAGCACAGAAAAAGAAGAAAAAAAGGCCACCACAATGAAATACCACATGGTAACCATGACATAAGTTTTTCAGGTTAGCATACAGTGATTAAACTTTCCTTTTTTCCAACTCACACATCATCGTGGCTTCAGCTATGCATGCACAGATTTCTCCCTCATATTTCAAGTTTTTGCTAATTAATTTCAGAATTTTCAGAACAGGAACAAACACTTTTGCTGAACTCAGAAGAGCATTTCCAGCATTATCATGCAACACTGACTCTCAGCTGCAGTTTCTTCTGGTGCTCAGATGTTCGAAACTTTTACAGACACAACTGGCAGAAGTGCCATTCTTTCTAAAATTGGGTAGATACCAGAATACGCCCTTTTTGTGGTCAAAAAATTGCTGCTGTGTCTGGATGATGCAAAGAAATAAACCTACAGTTCTTTTTCATCTCTGGAAGATGTATGCCAGAGCAATCTGAAAAATTTCCCTGTTGATTTTTACTTTGTGGTAAAGAAGCAGTTGTCCCAGGCAGTTAAGTATCCTGGTGCACAGATGGCAAAGACATAGTGGGGAATGGTTATTTTATTTTTTCTTAGTTCAAAGAAGTTCACTATGGAAGGAAAAAACTTAAACAAAAAATGGCAAAAATTTTCTTTATGTATGGAGAAGGAATATTTTCATTATTGTATCTGAACAATACAGCTCCATGTATCCAAGTCTTGATACCAAACCATCCACAGAGTGCACACCTCCAAAGAGTTAGCAATTTCAGGAACATAAGGTGCAAAAGCACAAACATGACAAGACTCGTGATGTAAAACAGAAGCAGAGTGACAGGTTTGTAGATTTTCAATCTGTCAAAACCGAAAGAAGCCTGGACAGCCAGGACTGCTGTTGAGCAGGCTGGTGTTGAGGTGATGTCTGTCGTGGCAGGGTGAGTTCTTGAGGGGAACAGGCTCATGCACACGACCCTCAATATCTGCACTCTGTATCCCTACTGCTGTCTCCAGGACCGCTCTGAGCTCAGCCCTGTGGTCACACAGGGAAGGTCAAATCTCAGGTCACCTCCAGATCCTGGGTGACTTCGTGGCTGCATTTCCACTGTTTTCTAGAAAAATAATCCGAGGCAATTCAAGCTGGTGTGTAACATGATACTGCATTGCACCCAAGGGCAGTCCAGACCAAAGCTTCCTCTGCTGGCACACTCCAGTGCTTGTCTAAAGCCTGTACGTACATGCAAGTTGGCCTTCACGTTCGTGTGGATGCTTGCCACCTGAGCCTTATGTTTAATGCAGGCATATGCAAGGAATTAATGATTTATAAAACAGGCAATATAAAAAGTGAAAGAGAGAGTATGACAGGAACAACCAGTGATCACTCACCAGCCATTTATCAGCATTGTTAAAAACAATCCCATTACCTATCTCTCATGAAAACAAGGCAACGTAGCATAATCTTTTAATGCAAAACAAAACTATAAATCACACAGCTGATTTTCTGTAATCTTTCTTCTTGATGGTGTAAAGTCCACACAAAGAAAACTTAACTAAAATACAGCATTCAAAATGCTGTATCAGGCCGTATCCTCTATACTCCACGCTTCACATTTTTATATAGCCTACTGCAGTAGAGTTCTTTACAGAACTACTGCTACTGGCTCCCTGCTACTAGCAAGTTGTTGATTACCTGTGGTTATGAGTATGCATTGCTGTAAAACACAGGTATACAAGTCTGCATTCCTGGCAGACGTGTAATTCTTTTGCATCTCAGGCTGACTCGCTGCAAAGGACGTCAGACCCTTGTAGGAAGGGGCACAGGCACCTTGTCTGCGCAATGTCAGACGCACGATACCACAGTAAGACATTACAGGCTGCGGCGCAAAGGACTTGGCCGGGTAGACCTGGCTGTTGCTGACGCTGGCTCGTTCATCAGGCAGGTTAAGCTGAACTTGTGGAAGGGTTTTGTGCAATCTAAAGCTCTGCCTGTACTTTGCCCTCTCATCTCAGAAACTTGTGACGTTCTGTGCAGACACAGGCAGCCTTTATCACCAGCAGCTGGGACGCTAAGCTACCTCATAATCAAATGTGCATTTGAAATGGCACTAAAAATATAATATAAACCTGCCCCTAGAGATGTTGTAGTAACGTTTTCCACAGATTCTGTGATATATAAAAATAGTTTTTCAGGTTGAAGTTGCCAGTTTTTAATTACCTAAGTCACCTTTAGCTCCTGGATTACACTCAGTAAATTCCTAAACGGTACAGCTGATAATTTTTTAATTTTACACAGGTGATAAAAAAAAGTTGTTAGAGGCAGGGCTTTTTGAGATTTAATTTTTATGAGCATCAGGGAATTTAACTGAGATTGTGGATGCCAATTAGATTAACAAAAAACTTGAAATTACTGAGTTTGCCTGTTTCAGGAAGGGAAGAGGAAGAAGAACAGGAACACAAAAAGGAACTGTATTTAAGAAAATTGACTCAAAAAGCTAAGCAACTTTGTATACAAGACTACAACCAAATCAAAACTACAAGGTAAAAAGACCTCAGGAAAGTTACTGTTCCCTAAAAGACAAAACAAGATACAAGCATAAGTTTCCCCTACAAAGCAGAAAACCTGGAAGAACAGAAGGAGATCCACTTGGCTAAATCATGATGTCTCCACTGACTTCAGGAACAAGAAGTCATGGGAAGTACAACTCAGCTCAGACTACTACAGATGAAATAGAGGCACACAGGGGCAAAATCAGAATGGACAAAGGTGCTTTTGACATCCCCCGAGAGGGATAGCAACAAAACATGTGAACGAGGGATAAAGGGAAATTTTTGGAAGAAATCTCAGGGAAACAACAACAAAAATTAAAGATATTGTTATTAAATGCAAGGTAAATCTATCCACAGGTATTACTGAGAAGGTCAGTGGATTTGATACCTTTTTGCTGTAGCCTTTGCTAGGAAAGATAATGTAATCAGATAGTTAAAATGGTCATGGACAGAGTAGAGGAAAAGCAGACTAGATAAGCTGAGATGTTTTCATGTCAGCTGGGCCAGATGAATTGCACCTGAGAGAATTTAGAGACGTCAGTGAACTAATCTCAGACCCATTACAGGCTTTCTTTGAGGAGGTACAGGCAACGGCTGAAGTTTTAAAAGGCCAGAAGGAGGCAAGCATAGTGCCTGTCTTTAGGAAGGGGAGCGCAGAAACAGGCCAGACTTACGAACAGTGTCGTACCACCACAGGAGAAGCAAGCCCCATGCTGGGAATTACAGACAGAAGTATCGTGTGGGAGAAACATGAAATAATCCAGTCTTCTGCTCTGCAGGGATGACTCCGTTGCAGTATTGCTCTCCGTTGTGACCACTGCACTTGAGGAAACACATGGAAAACTTGGAGAGAGCCCTGAGCAAAGCTCCCAAAATCATTGCAGCACTAGCAAAACCAAGAATAAGAGCCCTTGGTTTGTTTAGTCTGGGGCAGAGAAGACAGGAAGGAACAGGGGAACATTTTTCAAATACTTTTCTCAGTCACCGTCTACCTAACAGACTTTTCTATGGCCACTGGGGCTGGGGTCAAGTTGCAGGAAGATTTAAGGTACTGGATGTTAGGAGAAACTTTTGCAGTAAGGGCAGTTAAGCACTTGATTCTCTAGGGGAGTTTTGGAAGTTTTAGGGGAGTTCAGGGACAACTTTTAAGAACTGGGCAGACAAACATCTGGTTTGAAAGAAAGGACTTAGGTAGATCTGATCCTACCTGGGGTCAGGAGATGCACTGAGGGATGCTTCAGAGTCCAATCATACTCCTTCTCCTGTAGTGCAGAAGACCTGGGAACTGGGGGAACAATTCTCTCTCCCTCTGGACATATACATACTTATAAATAAATAAATGCCTTACCCAATAAACTCTCTGACAGATACATCAGTATTCAAACACAGCTCTCCTCTATGCCTCCTTAATTCAGTTCATATACCTTAACTACGTCAAACAGAGGAGAACAAGGAACTCAGGCCATTCCTTTATGTTATTGGTGGGAAAGGACATCAGATTGCAGCTAGGATTTCTCCCAGTGATGACCAACCTGACCTAAATGGAAAAGAAACATGATATGCCAGATGTGGCGATGTCTAATAGTTCCAGATGTGCTCCCAATGAACTTGGCAGCAAAAATCTGGTAAAAATTTGTTGATGCTGTAATCTAGCTAGGGGATTTGTTGTAATGAGGAATAACTTTTACAGAATGTTCTTGGTCCAGCCTGACACGTTGATAAGCACAGGGTACAGCAATAACACTTGTCCCACCTGTTGCAACCTTGGCTGCACACAACAAGGACCCACTTCAGCTTGGAAATAATTTAAAGGACTCAATTCAACTTTTGGTTCATATCCTAAGAGAATGGGGCAGGAGATATGATCATTTAAGAAAACAATAATTGCTCAAGAAATTAGACCAGGAGTCAGGAAACTGTTTCTAACCTGGGCTTCTGTGATCATTGTCTTTGTTATCCTGAACATGTCACACATAGTCTCTGTCTTCACATCCACAGGTATATGATGGGGATGAAAGCTCCCACCAGTCTTTGTACAGAATTTTGAGATGCAAAGTTGGAAACTAGAGTCCAAGTCCTGCATCAAGAAATCATGAATGTGTTTATCTAAAGGTATTACTAATTATCTGAATAGGGCCATCATCTTAACTAAAGGCATGAAAGAGAGGATGAGATCTTGCTACCCACAGTGGCACCATGCAAAAGGCTAATGTGGTACAAAGGAACCTGACAAGGATTCCTCACATCTTCAAGAAAGACTTGCTGGTACAAAACTGTGGCAGTAAGTACAAAACCATAAGACATCCCTCCAAAGAACCTCTTCACAATCATTAGCGTATAGAAAATGGTGGCAGAAGAAGCAGCTGACACAGAAATTCTGAACAACTTCAGGCCCCCCTTTAGCAGCTTCTGGGTGCTGCAATACATTAGGTATGTCCACACTTGTTTCTCTTACGCCAAAAGACTCTTCCATCTCCAGAGTAATTCAACAACTAGAAAGGTGAAAGATGATGTAAAAGTTACTTAAATTCAACTGAGTCACTCCTCATCATGTTTTGCCTTTGTCTCTACTTCTTAAGAGCTACAGCCCAAAATTCCATCCAGTGTATTTCCATTCTCCATTTTGGGAATTTTTGTGATAAAGAAAGACTTTTTTTCTTGTTGTATGAAAAGCTTTAGTCAAGGAAAGAAAAAAAACAGTCAGACACTGATTTTCATACATAAGTACGTAAGGTAGAAGCATAAAATTATGGACATGAAGGATGGAAAATTCCTACAAAGGAGCTAGTCTTTCCTTTTTTTCCAATAAATATAACAACAGGGAGCAGGACAAACAAAAGAATGCATGTCTGACACAGGTGGGATATCTGAAACCCTTCATTTCAAGTCAGAGGTAGCCATCTCCTGCTAGAGAAACTTGTATGGGCGAGGGGAAGAGTTTTGGTTTTCTCATTAGGAGGGGGAGATGATTCTTGGGAGAATCCTCGATCTCACTAATTCTTAAAAAAACAACAAAAATTGAGACTTTAAAGAGAGACAAAAAGGAGCTGAATGTGTTTTTTAGCTCATGGTAGATGGCAGCATTCCCTAAGGATGGTGACCATACACAGACTCACAGAGGTAACCAAAATTATGGGACAAATTCTCAGCTGGATTAAAACAATACAGATGCTCAATAGTTATATGGAGCTACATCAGTTTATTCCTGTTAAGAAATTGGCAGTTGTTTCAGATTGACATATCTGTTCACCTGAGAGGTTAACAGCATCAAGACATTCAGATATAGTGCTGACAGCTCCAAAGACAAATGGAAATTCTGCTCTTTACTTGAAAGCTCATCATCATTACTTACTACTTACACAGTACTAACAGCATGTACTTTGGGACTTAACAAAAACTGTCTAGAAGTCAAGCCTCAAGATCAGAAACTACCTATTGATGTTGTCATTCTACCAGGTAAGCAAAGCTGTAGCCTTTCTCTTTTCAGTTTAATTACATCTATAAACATAGAGCATAAAGTAGCATAAGACCATTTCTGATGGTAGGCTTTGTGCCCCATTTTTCTACGTAATAAAGTGAAAACAATATAGAAATGTTTTTGGAAATTTAAGTATCCTGAAGGGAAAATCAACATTTTCAGTATCTATAAATCTTAAACTGGGACTAGGCTGGAAGTCTGAGAAATCACATGAGAGACAATAAAGCCTGCATGGACAAACACCTAGCTACTTGGAGCACAACTGTCAATCCTATTGTAAGCGAGACTTTTCAGGTGATAAAAATTGCCAGAGCCATTGTGAAGGCACAAAACAAGATACTGAAGATCTAACAGAAAAAGCTGAAACCAATAGGATGTTCAGACTACAAAGCACGCAGCTCCTTTGCGTTGCTCTGACCTGGCTCAACCAGCCTCGAAGGGCAGAGGCTTTGAAATTGCACAAGTGGGACATGGAGAGGCATGGATTCCCGATTCACTCTGGACCAATTACAAAAGCACTTTTTCTTCCTCCCACTACTTTCTTTTAGCTATTTTCAGAACAAAATCCCTTTTTCATATGCCAAACAATAATGAATAACATACATGCCAAAGCCAACAATTAGCAGATAGAAGCAAAATCATAGAAAACATGCAACCTTTTTACGGGTGGTCCTGACTGAACAGGTGCTGCTCCCCATGTAGTTAATCAGATACAGAAAATAGTGCTGGTATTGACTGTATCAGTAGATGTTAGTATTCCAGTGCTCAAAACAACACAGTGAATTTGGTATACCTAGTTTTCCATGTTTTAAACTACACAAGACCTTCAGGGCCACTAAGCCTCTCCAGGGAAGAGGAACTTCTGCAATCCAATATCTGCCAACAAGCAAGAAGAAAATGCTTTCTGCCAGAATTATCAGTTGTTAACCTCATTGCCCACACTGCCTTTTTCAGCAATTCAGACTGAAATATCTGCATGTTTTAATATGCCTATTTTTTACTTCTGTTAGCACAAAATATTTTCTGATAGGTGATATTGGTTTTAGTCTGAACTTTTTCAACATATACTTTAAAGGTGGAAGGAATTACTACTTGAATTTTGTAAGCCTTTGGTGCCCAGCATGTAGTGTTTGGATGTCCACTACTCGGAGCCAAAAAAATACCTTGAGAGGCACTGGATTTTCACACAGTTAGCAAACTTCACTAGCTCAAGACGTAGAAGCTGTAGGCTCTTTTTTCCCTTTCTAGAGATTACAAAAATGCTACCTGTGACTTCACATCACCACTGTTGTGACTGCAAGAAAATTCACATTGGCATTTGGTGGGAAAGAGCTGCTTAGCTTTCAAGAAAGAAAATTTAAATAAGCTTTATGATGAGTTGTGTTTTGGTACACGAATGAATTCATTTATTCCCACTTTTAGCAATTTACAGGTGAGGAAGACGGGTGGGAGTAAAGGTCTTTAAGGCTGCCAAAATAAAGATGACGTAACAGGTATTGAATTAATGAACATTTGCAGTAGTTTCTCAGGAAGGGGAGATACAAATGTAGGAACATTAGGTGACTTAAGAAAGTAATGACATCCAGCTCTGGTAATGTGGTGATACTTACACATGTCTCAAATTCCAGACTTTCACAGAACAAAGTTTTGAAGGAGCTCTGAATGTAAAGGAGAAACTTGTAGAAACAAAGAAGATGAGCTCATGGTCTGAGAGAGTGAGAGACAGCAAAAGAACTTTCACAATGACATCACTGATACAAAAAATAGGCCATACTACTGAAGAACTTGATGAAATATGGAGAAAAGTATTCTTAATATTTTAGGTAAAATCACTTGTCTTCATTATCAGAACATCATAGTTTTAAAAGTCGCTATATTATAGTGACCTTGTCTTTAAGCCACAACACTTACCCATTTCCTGTAAAAAAACCCTGTGTTCCCATCTATTTCAAATTTCCTTTAGCCTTGCAAATTAAAAATCACAGAATATCCCCCTCCATTACACTGTTATTGTCATTATAAGATCCACCACTAGCTCAGCAAATCTTTTACAGCTCCAATTGCCAGCAGAGAGGATGGCGTAACAGGGAAGGATCACTCTGAAAAGAGCAGGTCTTTCATTTCCTTGTACTGGCCTCTACCAGACACAGGCACCAGCCTAAGCCACGCTTTGGTCCAGTATGCTCTTCATATTTCCTTGGGGTTCTGAATAATTTCCATTAAAAAGAAAACAAAACCAAAAAACCACCTTCCTTTCATTCCTCTTCAGCTCTGGTATTTCCAAAGTGCAAGCACACTCTCAACACTTCTTGCAGTGTTCTCTTTAAGTACACGCTTTACAATAATACTTTTAAACTACAGAAAATCCTACAAATATGTAAAAGTGCCGAGTTCAGATGTTCATAAAACCTGACTCATTAAATTCCTGAATAAGAACAACAGATGTTTTCCATTTGCTTCTGTGCTACTGTATTTATTTAGCTACCCTTCCTTGTAAGAAAAAAATTCAAAAGGAAAAGGGAATGCACAGTAAAACCTGGCACCAAATAATGAGAACTGCATTTTTATCAGAAACTGTCTGCTTTACTTGAGTAGCTTTAATACCATCATTTCTTTATGCAAGAGTACCCCAAACACATAAAAGTACTCAAAAGTAACTGACCTTTTTGAAGTTCTTCAAGCATAAACATTAAAATAATGGAGTAAACCCAATTGTTTTCTTTCATAAAGCAAAACCAAGACTATGAGTTGGGTTTGACACATTATCTGTGTGTTTTTAGCTTATGGCAAGGTCAATATCAAGTGAAATGGAATTATGAATCCTGAGTGGGAGGTGGGAATCACGTAAAGGAATTTGGCCTATCTGTGATTAAAGCAATTTAATTACTCAAGGGTGTTGTGCAATCAGTCAGTCTCTACGGCATGGACTAGCAATCAATGATTTCCCTTTGTGGCACTGTTATAATCCATTTTTGTATTTTGGTATAAAAAGAAAACAGAGTTATTGCACTAATGTTTTTCAAGCAACATATTAAGCATTTTTGACATGCTCAGAAAAGCATGAATATAAATAAATTTGCTGTTGCCACAAATTTAAAGTAAGTGAATTTTGATTGCATCATGGAATTTTGGTTATACAAGTACGTTTGTTTCACTTATATATTTTGTTTAATTTAAAATATGCCCCATTTAAAGCTCTGGGCTCATATGCAAAATATTCATAAAGGCTTCTTACATACACACTCTTCTCAATATCTAGAAATAAAGCCTTCATCGTCAACTCAGCCTGTCCCATCACACCCTCTCACCCATTTAGCTCTCTGCCATTGCCAAGGTCTGGAGAAAGCATGAGAAAGGGGATGCTTTGTGTGGAGTGGCTGGGAGGTCGCCCAGCACGTAATTGCTCCCGAGCGATGTGCTCTGCTCTCAGGCTCCTTGTCTTCAGACAGCGGGGTGGTCGACTTCAGCACCCTGTCCCACTTGAGCCAATGAGAGAGGCAGCCAATATTCCTATCAGCAGGAGCCAACTGTTCAAATATAACAGCTTCAACTTGAGCAAACTACAGCTAGTAGAAATGAAAGCTGTAAAGTGATGATACAATCTCAGGGAATATCTCTCAGCAAAGATGTGTTTGACAACAATTACAATTAGTGAATTATTTGAAGATGCCTAAGAGCAGGGTGTGCATCATCAGCCACCTGCTATCACCCTGACCAGGGGATATGGTATCTCAAATATCATCTTTTTACAAGTCAGGACTGTTTCTTTGATTCATTTTTTTCTCTGGTGAAGCAACACCTGCCACAACCATTAACATCGAAACACAACCAGCACTGATAATGAAGATGCACGTCTGCTTAGGATGTGCTAAAACAAGAAGTGCTAGGTTGCTAAGCGCATGCTGAGTTTTTTGATGATGCTTCCATTTTACAACACAATTATCTCAAGTATCATGGGATTCATGGTACTTGACACCGAATAAGAGAGAAACATCACAAAAGGTAAACTCTCATTCTACTGTGGGAAACAGTTAAGATTAACTTCACTTGGATTTATGAGTTTATAAATGAGTTTTGTGGATGCCTCCTCCCTGGCAGTGTTCAAGGCCAGGTTGGATGAGGCTTTGAGCAACCTGATCTAGTGGAAGGTGTCCCTGCTCATGGCAGGGGGGCTGGAACTAGATGATCTTTAAGGTCCCTTCCAACCCAAACCATTCTGTGATTCTATAATTCTATGATTAAAGAGCTGAACTGCACAGAATTACCCAAAGCTTTGCCTTAGAATATGATGCATATTTTATTTTTAGTTTAGACTATCTACAGTCTCTAAAATGACAAAAGAGAAGTCACTTACTCACCCCTAACAGCAACACCAAATAGAATGGAAGGACAGGAGATATTAATATTTTTAAAGCTTCTAAAATATTGAAGGAGGATGAAAATTTAGCTTAAACCTGACCTTATATATTAGTACATAAAGCATCATCCTGAAATCTGCCATTAGAAAGAGGTATCCACGTTATCAAAGTTAATGGCAAATTAACATTACAGCGCTAGCTGTCGGAAAATGAAGGCACTAGAGTCAAATTTTATATCACTTCCATCTTCCTTTCACGGCATGGGAACATCTAAGGGCTAAACACTGAACTTCTATTTTCATCTTTATGCAAGATACTATCGCTGGCAAAGCTGGAGCAAAAAGAAAACTCCTCTTATAACCTCAATTTAACTTCAGACGGATGTGCATGGTACAAAGCCAGTGAAGTGATAAATAGTTTCTGGCAGCTCACCCTTCCTACCTTGAGTAGTGTTACAGTTTATCATTGGGGCTGGCCATTCAGCACAGGAAACAGGGGAAGCAGTGTCGTGTTGTCTCAGGCTATATTCACAGATACTTCATAGAAAACCTTGGCAAATAGTCAGTAAGTACTAAAAAGCATAAAAAGTGGCTTTATTTTGCGAGCAGATATATCTCAAAAGGATCCGCTAGGAAGCCCAGGAGAGGGGAAGCCTAGACTGGGGTTAAAATAGCTGGTTTATTCACTTCTTCACAGAGCACAATAGCTTCACTGATTCATCCCACAAGTCGTTTGCTAATTTTGCACCTTGGAAATGAGTATGGACACACATACAAATTAACATTTGCAGCAAAGGCATGTGAAATGGCTATTTCTCAAAGCAAATCCCAATGAAAACATTTTAATGATCTTATTACTATTTGTAACTGCTTCTTTGACAATATTGTAACTTAAGAGCCCAATTCTGCAACCATTACTGACAAGAACTCCCAGCAGCAAGCTACTTCAGTTGACAATTTGCAAGAATATGACTGAAGTCTAGTTGCAGAAGAGGATCTTCAGTAATCTGCAAAGTCGTCACTCTCTCAAAAACAAAAAAGAGGGATTCATAAAAATACTCTCTCTTCTCTCCAATGCTAGCCCTTAGCAAAATAACAGCTTTCACAAAATCATCTAGCAAATGACTTGCCAAGTGGAAGTATGGCTGATGATGCTTTTCCCAGATCTCAGGCTATTCCTTTACTACAGATTTTTAAATGGCAACATTAATTAGAGAATTTAATGAAAAAAATAATTTGAAATTAATGTCACAGGCTAAATGACTCCTGCTGCAATGCCACTCAAATCAGTTAGATTGCTGTAGGAATTAACTGGTGTCCATGTGTTTAACATTTGTTATTTGAACAAAGAATAAAAAAGGTGCCAAATTTCTTGACACTTTATTTCTAATTAAACCAACTATAGTGTGAGCCTTTACATCTGCAGGATTCCTCATGGAAAGAACAGATCATATACAGCATAATGAGTATCAAATGCAGTAAAAATGCACAATAACCTTTGTAGTGTAGAACTTAGGAATTGGCTGTTCATTTGTAAAATATTTGACCCTTCTCCCCTGCCCTAAATCAAGACTTGTCTTCTGCACTGAAAATTACAATTAAGTGAAGGAAAAGTAAATAAATGTTACTGACAAAAATAAATTCCTAATGGAGACAGAAAAATGCAGCTCAATTTCATGACCATAAACACTGTTCAGTAACATGCAGCACAACACAGAGTAAAGCCACTGCTGCGTGGTCCCGCTATTTGCAGAAGGCTCACCATCAGATCAGACCTAATGCTTGGAGCCCCCAAAGGAGCTGTTTTTAAGCAGGCAGTAAGGAACATTGTGACAGGAAAAGTGCAGGGAAGGCATGATCCAGATCTGTGGGTCTGTGCTTGTACCTTGACTTCATGGTCCATTCCACACTCTGTCCTAGAAGGGTCCCTCTACGCTGCCTTCTGACAAGACAAAGCCCGACACAGGTTCAGTGCTGTTACAACCACTACTACTGTCACCAGCAAAACTCTGGGAGGTCCCAAAGCCTTGTTCCGCTTCCTCCTAAATAGGCTGGGTCAAGCTGCAGACCATGCGTATTATTACAGCTGCTTCCTCATCGTCTACAGTCCCTACTCAAGGTGACAGCCTCAGATCCCACTGCCTGAAAGACAGCTTTGCTCCATTCTAAGCTACCTCCTTTGCCAAAGCCCTCTACAGTGTGAAGTGCCTGAGATGGATGTCTTTCCTAGGGCAGCAGAAATACGGTTGCCCTTCCTCGCTGAGGGCTGAAGCGCTAGCTTTCCAAAGTCACCCACATTATTAATGTCCTGCTTCACAGAACCATGGAATAATCTGGGTTGGAAGGAGCCTTCAAAGATCATCTAGTCCAGCCCTCCTGATGTGGGTAAGGACATCTTTCACTACACCAGGTTTCTCAAAGCTCCATCCAACCTGACCTTGAACACTTCCAGTGAAGGGGCATCCACAACTTTGTCACTAGTTCTAGATTGAACCTTGCTTGTTTTAGACTTCAATGACACTACTTTTGGAGGAAGTTCTATCTTTCATAGGAAAGAAAGAAAAACAGTTTTTTAGCAAGGTTTTTTTTTTCTTTTCTTTTCTGTGCAGGGAAACTGTGCAAAATTGCCTGGGGACAGTAATGTTAGATGTTCTTGAAGAACAGATTAATGGTCAGCACACAGGTGAGACTGTCACAGGCATGTGATAAATGACTGCGTTGCATGACTACAACTCATCATGAGACTCTCAGGTCTCTCAAATATCCAACGTACAGGACTATAACAGATATTATTTTATAAAGAATTACAGATATATATAAGCTGCACTTACATTAGATAAAATATGATCAATAAAGTAAATCATTGTACTTTTTTTTCATTAAATAACAGGCTAAATGAGAGGCTGTACACAGAATCAATTAACTGCTCTAAGACTGCTCTTGCCAACATAATAGCATCTTTAAAGTTGAAGGGGTAGACCACAATGAAATTCTATGCCTGGTAAATAAAAAGATTTTGTACACAATCTATTTTTCTATTTTTCTTTGGAGACTGGAAATGTCATTATCAGCACGATCTGAAGTATGCGTGTCTCTGTGTGTACAGATGCACACACACGGACACATTTTAATGCTTAGAATAATGTAACTGATCACTTTCCAGACAGGAACATGTGGCTGCCTTTCTCGCTGTGTGTCACGCAGCCAAGCAATGAATCTAGACAGGCTTCCTACTAGGAGGTTTGGGTTTGGGTTTTTTTTTAGAAGTGCCTATGTTTAGAGAATATTTTTGCAATAGGAAAATGCCTGTAACTAACTGTAGAATTGTGACACTTTCTGAAGATTACATCAAATTACTCCTTGCTATTGAAGTCAGGTAGTGTAGCAATCGAGCAGGAAGGCTTATGAATTTCTAGTTGCTGACTTGTACATAGCTTGTATACTATACAGTTACGGAAAGAAGCCTTCCTTCTGGTAATATTCTAAGACACTATAATGCATATATTTGAGAATGATGACAAGATCTGAGACACCCTCAAACAACAGACAAAAAAATGCACCCAACCTGACTTGGCTATGAGATTACCCATACTTCTTTCAGCTGTGGGGTTTTTTTTGTTTGCTTGTCTGTTTTGGTTTTTTTTTTTAACTTTCAGCTTTCAACAGAGGTTAATATGAAAAAAAAGTACAGCATTATCCCAATCATTTTTTGTCAAAAAGGTATCATTTGTCCTTGCTGATGAACATTTTTTAAGAGAACAGGGCATGTTTTCATTGGCCTGGGGACTGGAACTTTTACTAAATGGGTGGACGTGGAAACTATTTCACAAACACATGACCCTTCCCAGCTCCTGAAGTG
Source organism: Antrostomus carolinensis (assembly GCF_000700745.2). Lineage (NCBI taxonomy): Eukaryota > Metazoa > Chordata > Aves > Caprimulgiformes > Caprimulgidae > Antrostomus > Antrostomus carolinensis. Next base: position 16,513 of record NW_010299077.1, on the reverse strand, counting down.
AATGGATGAAGAAGTCCACTGAGACACTGCACATGGTGGGTCAAACCCTAGCTCCATATCAATGAGAATTCTGCCATTGGCTTCAGGGCTGGGACATTGTGCTGCTCCCTTCCACTCTTTTTCTTTTGAAAATAAGGTGCTCCAATGCTCTCCAGTCTTTATTAGTGAAGTTAGTCATTAGGGTCTTTCACTGTTTGATGTACATTCCCTTTTTCTCCAAATATTTTAGCAATTTGTTTCAGTAACGCCTCTGTATCTGACATTTATTAGAGCACAAATCTATGTTAGATACTTGCTAGCTCATCAGGGCCAGCAGCAGACTACTTGAGTCAGCTTGACAAACGGCCAGAGTTCAGAGTCTTTCCATAAATAATGACTTTGTCTTGTCAGTTGTTTTGGCCTCCGCGGTACAGCAATGCATTTCCAGAGCAGATGGAGCCGCTCTCGGCTGCCATCCCCTGTCTTCTGAACTTCCTGTTCTGCGCATGGTTCTCATCAGCGCCCGTTCTGCGGAGAACACCTACTTCATAAAGCTGAAACATGTCTTTTCAGAAAACAGAAAGAAAATGGATGAATATTTTCTGTGGTTATAGAATTAAAAAGAAACCCCAAACCTGCATTGGAATGAAAGTTTTAACCACACCGAAAGCTATGCATTGTTTAATTCAAAAAACCCTCTAATTAGAGCTTCAAATGGGTTTAAATTCTAATACAGATTAATCAGAAACTTTCTTATTTTTGTGTAAAAATGCTTTTATGATCTTTAATTCCTGCTCGCATAAACATTATTGCAGCCACTCTTATTACTAACTTCTGTAAAGTTAGTAAAAATATTTATTAATTTCCTCTGTCTTATAATTTTGAGGGCTGATTTGCTCAGTGGTGTCTGAAGTGACCTTGAAAGTTAAAAAATGCATCAATTCTCTCCAAAACCACGTCCCCTGCTGTCACAGTACATTATGTGCATTGTGTGATTCCCACATACAGCTGCTCACAAGTCTAACAGCTACATTTTAGAAGCCGCTTTGCAGAATCTCTTTATTTCAGTATCCTTATAAGTTAAATACGTGAAGAATCAATTTTAAAAATACTGCAGATTTGTGGAATTATCCATTAAACTGAAGTTGTAAAGATGTTTATATTTACAACAACTATGCTTCCTTACAGAAGTTTAAAGACAGATGAGTAGCCAAGCCTAGCTATGACCCTAGAGAAAATTAGTTTGAGGAAAAAAATGCCAAAGACATTTATATATCCTAAATCTTTAAGTCTTGGGGTTCCCAGCTCTCATTGCTTTGATGTGCAGAAGGGAGTCACTCCCTTTGCTTACTCCAACATGTAACAAACCCACTTTGTGTGGCACAGGATTATCGCACTGGATGGATGGTTCAGGCAGACCTGGCCAGATGATGTTGCACAGTAATGGCATGTAATCCAGGCACGTGCACACATGGTTCCCTTACTTCAGTAAAAGAAATCTCAGCTACACCCCAGCCTATACAGCAACATGTGCTGTGCAGCCCATCCATGGAGAATCCAGTGAGTTGGGGATGTGCCAGGCCTTTTCTGCATGCACAACATAAATGCACTGCATAGTTATTGCTGCACAACTACTGCTTCAGCGGGAAAGAGAAGAGGATGGCACCAGGGAGCGCTGAAACTCCTTCCTATAGCCCCAGCTTGTTCTCTTGGTCTACTCCACACCATACTTGTTAAATCTTCAATTTGTTAAGCCATTAAGAAGGGAGGTCCCAGTTACACAGATCTTGGCAGTCAGGCAGACTCCAAGCATCCATCCCTAAAGGCTGGGTGAGCCACTCCATCCTAGTTGGAGCCAGAGTCATGAAGATAGAAGTGGACAGAACATGCTTGGCAGACTTCGCAACTACTCTGCAGAATAATTCATTTGGTTCATCCCACTTTACAATCACTCTGAACAACATCTTTTGGAGTGCATTATAACAAGGGCTTCTAGCTACTGCTGAAATACTATCCATCACTGGTTGCATCTATATATTCCCGACATGTAAAGATGTTGTGAAGACTAAAAAGATTTAATTTGCCTTTTTGTTTGAAAGCAAGATGTGAACAGGAGAATCTATACGCACTGGTAGGGAATGTGCCCACACTAAAGTGGATCCTGCTCTGACTACCTTAAAAATGTAAAGTTTTTTACAGCATTTGTAATGAGGATTTGAAAAATACAGAATCACAGAATTGATACAATACGAGAATTTTGATACAAGAATTTTATTAGTACAACACAGGAGCCCCTTCTCATCTGGATTCAAAATTGTTTCTCTAAGAGAATCTTTGACAATATTTTTTGGTAGACAGCAAATAACAAAAGTTTTGAATTGTTCAAATGCATTAATTTAATAAAATTATAAATAGTTGAGGGGAGGAAAGTGGAGCAGGGTTTCATAAGGGAAACCCTCTCATCACCTGAGTGTTTCAAATATGCTAAGAGCAACTGCCTTTTTCCTGCAGGAAATAGAGGTGGGTGTTCAGAAAAGCTGGAAGTACTGCTACTCAGTTTAAACTAAAAGAGTTTAGATTTAGACTGGATATAAGGAAGAATTTTTTACGATGTGAGTGGTGAGACACTGGAATAGGCTGCCCAGAGAAGCTGTGGATGCCCCCTCCCTGGAAGCGTTCAAGGTCCAATTGAATGGGATTTTGAGCAACCTAATCCAGTGAAAGATGTCTAGATGGACTAGATGATCTTCCCAACCCAAACCATTCTGTGATTCTATGATTCTACTCGCTTCTCCTATGACAGCAGAACCCAAGCAACTTCACTAAGGCACTCTGCTTGGATGGAAAGACTAACTGAGGAATGTATACACAGGTTTCCTGGATGGGCTCAAATGGATAGGTTTTGCTCGAACAATTTGGAAAACAAAGTCCTCCCCTATATTCGTCCCTGCCTTCAGAATACCTAGTATGGTTGTAGATAAGTTTTTATGACAGTTATGTTACCAACATTGTGCTGTTTAGAAATATTTTGTCGAGCAGAAACATTCAAATAGAGGACTTATCAGGCGGGATCAACTGAAGCACGAACTTGTGTCTTGCTGCATTTCCCAATGCCACGACTGGTGCTAGCAGGGCTGGGAAGCAGGATTCCTCAGACAGACCCTAAGCTCAGAAACGATGACAGGGCTCCAGGAATTCCTCTTCTCTGTGCCTCTGGCAGAGGACATAGAACTGTCTTTGAATTTCCAGGGAATGAGAAGGAGATGTAGGAAGCTCTCCATTACCTGTTTGAAATCAGTTTAGACTGCTGGTGAACCCATCAACAACTGCTATTCAAAAACTCAGCATAAATTTAATTACAGGTACCTGAGCAGCAATCTTTTAATGTAAACAGTTCTCATGGATATATTAGAGCTGGCTCCAAGTAAAAAAATACACACAGAAGACCTTCTCTGCCACCTAGGAAAGAGCTCGTTATAACTAAAGAAAAATTGCCCAGGAATATCCATGTATGCCATTGATTTAAATGGAGAGCTCCAGTAAACAAAAATGGGAGATAAGAGAATGATCTGCTTTGCTGGAAAAAAAAATAATAAAAAAATGTACCTCCATATCTGTACTTTAAGACATACTTTAAACTATCTACCTAAAAGCTTAAAATGGACAGAGTATTTCTATTTCTCACATCCAGATGAGAATGTCTGTATTTAATTTTTTCCAATGTCTTCTGACAAAGATACTTGCCATCATCAGGAAATTTCCATGCTGCACTCCTCCATTTTTATTTTTTTGCCAGCCTGCTGGGAAAATATAGTCAAGTTCAATGTTTCTCTTGTTCTGAACAATTCCCCCTTTTTGAACCACATTATCCATGATGTATTTTGGTTTTAACTTTCTCTAGCTCTCCTCTGTCCAATTAGAGGTTTTATTTCTGTGCAGTCCTGCCATCCTGTAAGCACAGATCCATGGTGTGCAGGCACCAATCTGAGATCACCCTCTCTCCTAAAGCTGCTTGCCCTTCGAACCACATTCAAAACTGAGTTTGGTACTATTAGGTTACATGACAAAACCTTGTCTGCACGTCCATGAAAGGGCACAGAGAGGTGATGACAGGAAAAGAAGCCCAAATAATACCCTGCCCAGCTATTCCTAGGCCCATCACTGGAGCCATCAGCCCATCAAAGGCCCACCTGCACAAGCCCAGAGGAGCACAGGGGCACATGGCAGGTGAGAAACCTAAATTGAGGACTCAGAGGAGGGGATTTATATACACATATGCCGTGTGTGCATGTAGCTGCTGGGAATACACCTTCAGCCTTGCTACTGGTTGGACCTGAGGACATGAAGCTGCTGCGGCCTCACCTGTCTTGGGCTCTCGGATCCAAGACAACATATATTCCCCTACAAGTATGACAAAATCTTTTCCTTTTTCTACTGGTAAATGCAATTTCAGAACAGAAGACAGATCATAAAGTACTTTTAAACGCCTGAAAGAGATGGCAGGAGAGATATTATAGCTCTTCTAAACTCCCTGATACCTTGTGTTTAGCTTTCTGATATCTATCAGCCAACTTACAACTTAGGAACAAAAAGGACTGGAAAAAGTCGTCAGTCCCTTGTTATTAGTTTCTTGGTTTTGTACAGCTCTGGAGAATAGGCTGTAAGAGGGGGATTTCTGCTTCCTCTGATCTTCATACAATTGTGCTACTCCACAGTTGGAAACTTGTTACTGGTTTCCTACATTATTAATGATCAGTTTTATGCTATTTGTTTTTATATCAGTATTATCCTCTGGTAAAATCATGTAAAATGTGTATGTCTCTAGCATCCAACAGCTCTCTTTATAACCTGTTTCAGCAACAGTCAACTTTTCATGCACGTGGGCAAACAGAACCAGAGGAAATTTCCTAGCCCCAATTCAGCAGCACTAATGCCATGTCTGCCCACCTGACAAGCACCAGCAACGAGCTGTGTAGTTCAGGATCACATGTCTGTGATCCCTCAGTAATATACCTCAGTGACTTCTTCCAGGCAAGAAAATCTCATTATTAGTCTCAACATATATTTTAGCCTATGAAATTCTGCCCCATTTCTCTTAAGACTTTGACATTGTCCAGTTTCTTTCTGCATGGTAGTCTACCTTTGCCTATACTGACAACTCACTTGCAGCCTACATGAGTGCACCCATAATATGCTAAAACCATTTATGGGACCCTACAACTGTCCTGAGCACCATCCTTTAAGAGCTTTGCTGGTAACCTCCCTGGATCGTGATCACTTCCCTTTCAGCACAACCTACTGTCGCCTTCACATCCGTCAGCGCTTCGTCCAAAAAACAAAGCCTTAAAAGTAAGATCTGAAATGTGCAGGAGTACACAGCTATTCTGAACACAGGATTCTTACAAATTACTTTCTAAATTGTACCTGTTTTCTGAGATCTTCCTCAGGCCTCTTTCTCAGGCACCAGGAACTGATGCTCCATTTCTTTGACTGCTTTGTTGTGGAACAGAAACTGTGCATAAATAAGTCAGTTCTAAACAGACATTGCTTTGAAGAGACTCTTCTCAAAACCAATCTAGCTGGCAGATACTGAAAGAATTACTACTTTGGCCATACTAAATACTAAAAGCGCCCGAAAAAACTAAACAGAAATATACACTTCTGGAAAGTGGTATAAACTACCAGATTGTTATCAGGGAGGAAGAAAGTTATCTGGAAGTGTCATTTATACTGACTTGAGAATGGTTATCGGGAATAAACAACGCAAGATCTGTTGCAGAACAAGCGTATCCTGTTCAGAAAAGCTATATAAGGAAGATTCTGTGCCTCAGCCACAGAGGATATATTATCAACTCTTTACAGCACACTTGAAATAGGGCCTGTGTAGTGCTGGTTTGAAAGCCTCTGAATACCTATTGAAATGAAGGACAGGGAGAACTGAAGAGGCATCTTAATTAAACAGATTTGAAAAAATATCCTTCTTCCTTCAAATCATTCATGGACAAAGCAACCAGGCATTCCTACTTCAGCAAGAGTAAAATACTCAGGAGTTTTATTTCAGCTGTGACCCTAGGAATGGGGCCCTTCACCTTGGTGCTGTAGAAATATTTTGAATATGTTCTCCTTTCTTGTAAAAACAAAACAGGAGGAAAAGCATGAAAAAAGTCTCTTCAAATGCCTGCCAACATGTGTAACACCTGGGCTTCACAGAGCAGCTTTCCTACTGCAAGGGTTTGCAAGAAACTGCACAGGGACTTGCAGTAATCAGCTTCTGCTGTCATTTGCTTGGAGTTAAGCTTACTCTCTGGAAAGAGTAGAAGAAAGAACCCACCTAATTGAAGCAACTAGCAACCGCCTGATCGCTACAAAATTCCCAAACCTTCACGACTTGGGAGGATTTGGAAAGACCAAAGGCACCTAGAACCAAGGACGGTGCCTGCCTGAGAGAGCAGAATCCATCAGTGCCCAAGCACCACACAGAATGAGTTTAGTGCCAAAAGTGAGATTTTACATCCACGTTAAGCCAAGTCTTTGACTCCTGCTTTGGTCCTCACCTTTTCGAGCATGTTCAAAGTAGCACCCAGCTAACTACAGACACTGTCTAACCTCATCACACGGATGTCAGGAGAAAACTTTTCCCCTTCTTCCAGCAAGTTTCACATCAGTCTTGAGGAGACATATTCATAAACATGAGTCTGTATAAAAATTAACCCTGATGTAACATTCTCAGAGAAATATCAGTGCACTTGAACTTTTGATGTCAAAAGAAGTTGCGACACCTTAAATCCTGAATGAATGCTCCAGCCAGGACGTTTGTAAATACTGTTTAGGTGACCTGTGACATGAAGCAGATCAGACGATTACTGGGAGAGGAGTATCCTTTGAAGTGTCTAACTGTGAAATACGGCATTTTTATTTCTATTTCTACCACATCATCTCTACTGATAGAATATATTTCATCTATATATCTGATATAATTTAACTCTCTTTTTCTGT
>NW_010299077.1:0-9515 GCF_000700745.2 Antrostomus carolinensis | reverse complement strand
TGAAAGGGTGCTATCTTTAAAAAGGTAAGACTTGACCATTTGAAATACCAGCATGTATTCCCTGCAACGTGACTGTTTATGATATGATCCTGCAAAGTCTGCTGAGGCAAAAGCATCAGAAAGGAATTCAGTGTTACATGGTGCCTTTGCAGAATCACCTCTTCCAGCCATGGGTGGACTTTCCAGGGCATGTATCTTCATGGACGTACATGAAAGTGCGGATGTGCACCATGCAACTCTGTGTGTGCCTCCTGGGTTCACATTAGAAAATGAACACAAAAGCTATACGTGAAATGACATCTCCACTGACAGCATTTAAACTGTCTGCCATTTTAATTTCAGCATCCCCATATTACAGGCAAATAAGAACTGTGAGCAAAATTCTTCATACAAAAATTCACATTTTAGACTTTTTTGGGGTTTTTTCTTCTCATGTCTCTTCCAAACTTTTCCAGATAACCCTGGTTTGTTATATGATCTTCCAGCTATTCACTCCCCATTGCTTCATTTCTATGCTTTTTCTATTCATTTATGACCAGAGCTGAATATAACGAAAAGGGAGACGATTTCATTTGTAAATGTCAATCTCAATTTATGCAAAACAATACCCTCAAAAAGATGCAAATATTAAATTCATTTATCTGACAACTGCTGTCCAGGCTTAAAACATAAAGCTAACCTCTTACTTGCAAAAACCCTAAGCAGATGTCATTTTCACTGGACACACAACAGAGTTACATACTCTTTCCAATGCTTGCCTCTTTGCATTTGTTCACAGTGAATTTCTGTAACCTCTTTTCTAACTGCCCAAGATTTTTCTGGAAATTATAATGATATTCGATTTTTCTGGAAATTATCACAATCTTTTCACATTTTCAAGCAGAATAAAGTGAAGAGGACTATGTATTGAATAGCTTCCTCCTCCTCTCCTCATGATGTGCGAACATCCACCATCGCTGATGATCCAGGTCTCTGATGGGTACCCTCCTTCCATCAGGAGGAGCAGGAATTTATCTACAGTGTTGTTAAAAACCAGGGCGAGTTCCTGCACAGGTCATTGCCACCTCCTGCAATCCCTGGCCCCAGGCACTGCTCTCCCCTGCATCCCAGAGGTTTCCTGCCTGTGCTTACAGGGCTCTACAGTCACCTCCTCCTCCTCCTGCCTTTTATACCTCCTCTCTTCAGCACTTCATTGTTTGTGCCAGTAGGAAAGTAAAGGTTCATAATTATACCCACTTCCCTAAGTTAGGCATGTTATCGGCCACATCTGCTTTTTTGCTGAAGTAATTGTTTTCAGTGAGTTACATATGACTGTAACTAACTCAGCTGCTTCCTGAAATTCTTCCAGAAACCTTGGATGAACACCCTCCATCCCTAGTGACTTAGTGAAATGATGCTTCCTTCCCTGGTTTATCTTTTCTTTTAAATGAATACCTCTCTCTGCTGGCAGCTGACCTCCATCACCTGCACTGACAGAGTCATATGGGAAGCCTGTGCTGACTTCAGAGACAAGACGATGAATAAAAAGCAGGTATTAAAAACTGCCTCCACCAACAGTTTTATTTAAGTTGGATTTTTTTGCTTATTAAGATTCCAAATTGAGATTATGTTATTTTTTAAAAAAACCTGACTATACTTACATAATAAGCCCATTACTGTGCATTTGGTGCTGAACTTTCAAATAACATCAAAGTACTGAACTGGCAGAAATCACTGGCTAAATCCTAGGGATACAAGTTTTTTGAAGTATTCATCTTTTGGCAGCTGCAGCTTCTTCTGCAGGTGCAGGGAGAACATTTTATTTAAGTCAGTTTATTCATTTAGCTCAATTCAAAGGCTAGTTCACTGAAAGCTGAGTAAATCTTTGGTTGTTAGATACAGAGAACCAATTTCCAATTTACAGATAAAAACTAGATAGCAACGGATGAGGTCTAGTCAAGTGAAGCTTTTAGGACAGTATGATGTGTCAATTCTATTATTAACTGGAAAAACTTGCATTTAAATTTATCAAAATGCCTTTGAATTCAGTTTTTAAAAGGTCTTCAGCACATTTAAGGAAGCTTTGTATAACTGATTAAAAATAAAAGCTGTTTGCAACTTTAAAATTTAACTTCACATTTCAACCGGACAGAGATTGATACAATTTACAGGCAAAAAATAATCTATTAAAAAAACTGCAGACAGAGGTTAAGCTATATAGTCGCTTATATAAATGTGGCTAGATACAACTTAACTTTCTGAGGAACAAAATAAGCCTAACTATTGTGTTGAGGCAACAGTCCTTTGTGGAGCAGCATAACCAATAGCTACTTAAAAATAATAAAGCACGAAAAAAATACAGTAAGAACTTAAGCTAGCACATCGACAGTACTGCGACGTCGCCTCATAGCAACCCCATACCCTAGGAGCTGTGTTCCTGAGGTGGACATAAACATGCCATACCGAGCCACTATGGAACTCCAAGACTCCTGGAATATGTGCCTTAAGGAACCATTGCTAACTGGTTCTCCTCTTGCTTTATTTATTGGAGGTATGTGTCAAAAATGTGGTGCTTCATGTTGAAAGACAACATGCAAGTTGTGTCTAGACCATCTGCATTCCACAAAGCGTAAAACGGGGCCTTCAACAGCACAAGATAACTCCCCGAGACAACTCTCGGGGGACCAGGGGAGCTCTGCTCTGCACAACTTCCCGGCAGGAAGAGAGGAGAATGATGTCAGGGAGGTAGATTAGATTAAAATGAATAAAGGAGAGCATATAAAGATATAACCAGGGCCCTCAGAGACAAATGCTGGCAAGTGCTGTGGGGATGGGGAGGGAAAAGGGAAGTGGGATTTAGCACCCATCCAACAACACAACTGGTTGCTCGTTAGGATGCATTTCTATCCTCATGCTATCATGAGGAGAGAAAAGCTGCAGGACCACGATGGCACCAGCTACTTGCTGAAGGGTGCTGAAGGAGGGCCAACATGACTTCTCTTATCTCCAGGAAGGTTGCCTGCTATTTTATTTCACCAACAGTTCAACAACCAAGGGAAAGATTGAACAGAAAAAGCAGGAGGACGTCCTGGTGAAAGCTATGGAATCTGTGAATTTGGCTGGTAAGGCACTAATCACATGGAATTAAAGTTCATTAAACAAATGGTTGTCCAGGTGAGTCCTCAACCGTCCCAGCACCCTTCAGCACTGCAAAGTGGCTCCCTCAGCCATGCTAGTATGAGCTGATAGACAAGCTGCACTGTGAATCAGATCAGGGAATTAATCCAAGATAGAAATAACACCACCCTGTAAAATAATGAAGTAAACCACTAAAAGTCTCTGCTGATTTATAGTGATGGGAACTGCTACAGTTTTTCATTACTTGTTCTTAGACTCATGGCCAGAAAGAACCTCTCTTCTGCTGAATTGTCCTACATATAGAAATACCGTTTTTGCAGGTATTCAATAAAAGTGAGCAAGCATTTTACATTATTATGTTAATATTTATAATAGTGAATAAATCACGATGGTTATTTCATGGTGACCTTTTGCTTTATTTTTCTACACTGACCTTTACATACGATGGCACTTGCTTATGGTGTAGCATTTGCCTGGGTAAACTGAGCAACTTTGTCTGAACAAATCATGACTTGTGCACATAAATAAGGACATACACTATAAAGCTGCATGCACAATTGCAGGTATAAGTAAAAAAAATCTACCTCTCCCATTCTAAACTACATAAACACTTGTATTGAAGACCATCTTCAGAAGAAAATCTTCTGTTTCTTATGAAGTGTGGAAGATGCCAAAGTCATACAAGAAAAACAGACATTTACTTCCATTTCCACTTGGTAGAGAAAAAACAGAAGTGAGACACTGCTTGTAAAGAATGCAAATTGATTGTGTGAAGGAAATTATGAAACAAGCCAGAGGATAAGGCCGTATTTGGAGGAACATTTTTTTCTCTCCATCTATTCCCACGCAAAAATCCAGATAACAACGACTTTCAGGCCAGCAACACTCCCTTCTCACTTCTGTGCTAATAAGTACCTTCCTCGTTGATAAACAGGGTTGAGGAACAAAGGCAGTATTCACAGCATGCACCTCTCCACTTTGATCACCAGCACTGGCCCCACTCTCGACCCAACCCGGACACACAGGGGAAAGCACCGACCCTGTGGCTCAGTTTCTTCTCTCAGATAAGTCTGAACTTCAGATGTCCTCAGTGATGCACGCTGCCCTCCCGAGGGCTTTGCGGCTTTATGATAAGCATCCAGAAACCTGAGCCAAGACCCCCTTCTGGGTGTATCTGCAAAATATTAGAGAAGTAATTTCTACCAAAGCTGGGACTGCAAGGGAGCACTTTGCCCACAGTGACTGAAAATTGTACTGAAGGACCCTCAGTGGTAATCTTTTCAAAGTAGCTGGTGAATTGTGTTCAAACACTCTTCAAAGAAACTGCTCCATTGGCTGGACCACAAAGCCAATTAAAAAAATCACATGGACCTGACTCTCAGGGATGAGGAGCACCAGCTTAACCAGTGCCCATCCCTGGGCTAGTAGCAACAAACACCTTTTGAGAATTTGCCACCATCAAAAATGAATCTCAGGCATCTAACATGAACAACTTAACACTAATAATACCAAGGCACCTCTGCTACTGAACTGTATAAAGTGTAAGTGAAAGGCTTTGCCTAAGTAGCCCTTTAGCACCCATTTCCTCAATCACTGCTATACTTTCTACATGGTATTTGATACATGTTGGAAAAAAATGTACCCAACAAAGGTAGGAGCATTGACCACAGACGTAATCCAGCATGATTATTTCCACCCTTCAACAGTAGCTCTGTTTTTACTAACCCAGACACAAACACAGAGGCTGATTAATCATAAAATGTCTGAAGTACAAATACTTTCTATCCTGTTTGTCAAGGGAATAATTTAGCATGGAACAAAACTGGAAAGCAGACAACAGTTTAGCATAATGATATCCATTTCTTTCAGTTTCCATTTCCAGAGAGAAGGTTGAAGATACTTGTCTTAAAATCAAGCTTCAAAATCAGGTACTTATTTTTTTCTGTTGCACATTTTTTATTCCAAATTCATTAATTGTCTGGAATATTTTTAATATCAGGCTATTTCCCTTCCATTTCTTTTACTTATAAAAATATATTTTTTTTTAATTCCACTGGATTACTCAGTTATAATGTGATGATGTGAAAGGGTTAAATATAGCCTTTTGGTTTGTCTTTTTCCTTCAATTTTTTTCCTCTGAACACTAATGGAGTAATGTTCCATAAGATCATCTATTTCCTTCCTTCTCTTTCATACAGTGCACCACCGGAATTCCTTATTTTTAGACTACCAAACTTTCTATTCCAAGTATGTTTTCAGGGTTCCTGATCTAGCACTTCTTGTTAATATCAATTTCACCGCATCTTTCAGAACTTATGCAGTATAATTGTTCTATCATGATTAAAAGACCTTCAAAACAAAGATCAAACCCCTTTTTTGACTTCACAGATGAGCCACTGTTTGCTTAATGATAAACACTCACACTCCAAAAACTTACATGGTGTTTTATCACCCACCCTCATCACTAACATCAGTGTGTGGGCAAAGGTGGTCATGCCAATACGTTTTTACTGTGGCTAAGTTAGCTGACAGGTAACTTTAAGGCAACAAACGGTCCAGCTTTTCTTGTGGGATGTTTACCTTCCTCTGGCTTCACTGGAGGTAGAATTAGTACCTCAGGCTATTGCTGAATCCATTTTGGTTTGTACTGCACCAGTTTTTATGCTGTAATCTCTTCTGGTTTGGACAGCAAACACAACAGTTTATTAAGGGCATGACCTAGAGCATGCTGATGTATCTGGAAGAATTCATATTGACTTCAATGATCTTTGGTCTGATGCCTAAGTAAACTGAAAGACATAACTGCTATTTAGTTAAAAATAGTAATGCTCTTGAGACCTCATAATGTTTTTAGGAGTGAAAATAATTCAAATCAAAAGATAAATTTTCAGCTCACTGTTAAGGATCCTATGAACAACTGCCATTGATAACTACACTGACCCTTCAATACACTTGAAATTTGCATGACCTGTCTACTTAGGTACTTGACTGCATGACTTGCATACAAACCAGTGGGAAATCAGATTTGCTGCAGATTTAAACAGCAGCAATAAGAGCTTGCACAATTCTGCTTAACTGCTCACAAAGTGCTCTTTTGGCAGTGGTGTGCCTTGAAAAGAAAGAATTAAGGCAGCTAATCTCTTTATATTGGAAATTTCTTGCACACAAGAAAAAAAGTAAAAATAAATTCCACTAAAATTAAGAGGATCATAGAGTTCATTAATCTGTGATAAATTAAAAGGAGATATAAAAATGCTTTTAAGGAATATTTTTGGAAAGCTCCAGTCTTTAAAAAAAAATCCCAGAACTTTTTCATATTTGCTTTCCACTTATTTAAATGCTTTTCTACATACAGAAATAACTAATCTGTCACATCAATGATGTCTGCATCTTACATGAAACAGCAGCATAAATTCCCCACTCCCATAACTCTTAACATGAAATCTTTGCAAATGAAAGAAAAATCTGTCAAAAAATCAAGAGGAAAATCACACAAGTTTTCTGGTGAATCAAATACAGAAATAGATCCACATATATATCCCCAACAACAGTAATTTATTGCTGCTATATGACAAATTAAAATAAATTAATATTATTAGTTCATTTGCATTTTATATTTGATATTAATAGTTCATCTTAGTTACTCAAACTCTATGCCTACAACTTCTCTCAAACAGAAGGGCAAATTTTTAATGTTAGGGAGATAAAAGAAAAATATTTGATGAAATAATATCTTAGGAAAATAGAATAGATACTCTGTTAAAGCTGAGAATACTCTGCAGGTGTTTTCACTTTGGCTACATCCTTACCTGCTGGGTCCACAGGAGAGATTCTCACAGTGCCTTTGAATGCAGCAGCTCCTAAAGCAGGGTTTTCCCATCTATGGGTGAGCCTGATTGCAGAAGCTGGTACCAGAACAGGACCCACCAGGGCATGAGTCTGCCGCCCAAATAAAAGCTGGGAGCTGGTAGGCTGGCAGACAGGTTTCCTCATAACAAATTAAAATGTCGTATATACCTTTTAAACCTAACAAAGTAGTAGAAACAGTATGAAAATCTAGATTTGAGTATGCACATGGCAAATTCTTGGTTCAATTTTGCACTGCTGCTTTTTCTAGTATCTTCTCGTAACAGCTCTGAAACCATTTTATAAAGTGGATAGTGGGATGAAATTCACTGTAATGCAACAAGTTGTCTTTCAATTCAACCCTTATGAAGCCTTTACAACATAGATGGTGCTTATGTGATGGGGTGCACATTCTGTGATACCAATTTGTTGTTATAATTCAATATGGGACAAGGTAGCTTAGCACATTCAGGTAACTTTCTCCCCAAAGGTCTGCCCCTGAAGAAAGGCAAGCTAATAACAGAGAGACTTCACTATTTCAAACAAGATAAGGCTTACCACTAAAGAAACAATCATTAATTTCAATTGACCATTGACAAAACATTCAAAGACCAAAATCACCACCCCAGAATAAATTCTGCAGTGGCTGGGAAAAAAGAAAACAAAACAAAAAACAAACAAACAAAAAAGTATTTTATGTCACTAATTACGATCTGTAAAGAAAACTCTACATTAAGAAAGAAAAAAAAAGGGTGGCAGGAAGCATGGAAATAATTGTTTAGTTGCTATGAATAGAAGAAAATACACTTCTATGGGATTAACTCTGTGTCAATTTTGGAGCCTTGAAAGACTGCCAGCTGTCCGGGCATACATATTTTACCACTGAAGTATGCTTTTGTTTCAGAGTGGTTGAGACCCCCAAAATGATGTAATCCCCAGCGGAAGACTGACAAGCTTTGAGATATTCCAAAACACAGATGACACACGAAATAGCAAGTAATCAGTGTAACTGTATTTTATATTATCCTGCGAGGATCCAACAACACAAATCTAATGCACCAGATAACAGTATTGCTTTGAGCAAACCAGGAGTAGAACGTCACAAGGATTTTTGTAAAGAAGAAATCATTCAAGAAGGACAATTATCTACACGGGTGGAAGGAAGAAAGATGGAGGGGAACATATGCCTTTTATAATTAGGGGCCCGATTATACTGTAGCCGAAAGGGATTTTTTACATTTTAAATTTGATTACATTTCAGAAGGAAGCACACTAATTGGTATTTCTGCAGTCTGTTTGAAGAGAACTTCATCTACTTAGGGAGGGGGAAAAAATAACAAAAAACAGTGACCTTCATACCATCTATGCCTAATATCTAGTACTTTTGCCTGAAGTATTCATGATCCCTTTTCAATTACTGAAGCTATCTCTGGGAATAAGTGCTCTATGACTCATCCCAGTTTATCTCCTCAAAACCAGGAAAGAGATACTGGCAAATATACTAGAATCAAATAGATATTAAATTGAACAATCACAGCTACTACAAGGAAAAACAAACCAAACCACACTGTCTACCAATACAAGTAGGAGACTGAAAGAAGTTATTTGCACAGGCAACAGACAAGATGGCACCTCAAACCCACCGCCATCGAGGGACTTAGTTAAGGAAGGGACATGTGCATCGTAAAGTGAAGGAACCCTCACTTACTGCAAAATAAAAGGCACGATGCACTCCCAGTTCCTATCTATCTGCCAGAACACTGCTTTGCTGGAGAAGCAGATGGTAAATGGTGATGGAAAATGGAAGCAAAACTAACAAAGATTGTCATTTCTTGTCTCAAAACCGTCTGTAAATGAGTATATATTACCACCTGCACATCTTCTTGTTTCTTGAAATATATGCCAGATAAACATGTATTTCCTGCACAGAGAAATGCTGCTTAAGACACAAGAACTGAGAAGGAACCACTATGAATGTAACTTAGGGGCCATGAACTCAAAGTAAAAAATATGCAGACCTTTAGACAAGGATAGTGCTGGTGAAAGGAGATGAACTTTCAATATAAGACCCTTTCTGAAGAAAGAATGGGTTTGAAGAACTTGAAGCAAATAGAAAGGCACAAATGAATAATTATAAACAAAAATAAAGCAATATCCAACCTTTGCAACCTGTCCTTTACTGATGAAAGCCCTCAGGAGCAGCTTGGGCACTGACTGTCACCATCCCTCTGTGGGTCCTTGCAGATATGCCACAAGCCAGGCAGGCATATCTGCTCCATCACTACATAACCAACTTGGTGAAGGATGGTTCCTACACCTCGCCCTTGGGAAAAGAGGGACAGGTACTTCATAAGGCTGGTTCAAGGCACCCAACTAAACAAGATGAATCATGCCCTTGAAAAACCTCTTTCTGTTGGCTATAAAAAGACAGACAGACAGACGAGGTTCCTATTTGAAACCTGGATTAAGGCAAGGTGGTTGGAAAAAACCTGGCATATTCCACTTCCATCCCTGATAGGTAAAAGCAGGTTCCCCACAGCAGGTTGCACAGG
>NW_010299076.1:249070-249311 GCF_000700745.2 Antrostomus carolinensis | reverse complement strand
CTCAGAGGCCGCAGGTTTTCTTCTTGTGCGGCAGGAGCACCCGAACGAGCTTGCGTTCCTTGTTTTTATTCCTGTTTGTTTAAACATTGACTCCTCCACATGGCACAGATCAGCGGGAGGAGATGGTGCGGGTGGCAGGAGTACATAAGGCAGAAAAGAGGTGTTTTCGAAATGAGTTAAAGTACACAAAGCAATGGGGTGTAAAGTCACTGCAGAGCGCCAAGTGACCCACTGCTGCCCG
>NW_010299076.1:246798-249034 GCF_000700745.2 Antrostomus carolinensis | reverse complement strand
ATCCCGGTGGCTTTAGTTGGGTGTTAGATCCACTATCCATCTTCTAAGGTGGGTTTATCCAGAAAATGACTGAAATAAGGTGGAATAAGTGTAGCTGGGCCTTGTGTTTTCCTTTAGGGAAGAAGGCAGAGCTGCATAAATACCACATTGTTGCTAACTTTATGTATTTGCAATTCTTTTTCTCCATGTAATGATATAAAATTGACTCCTGAATTGAAATAGTTATAAACATCCACTATCATTTTTTACATCCCTCAAAAATGGATATGCCAGATAACCCCCTTGTTTATCATTAGAGAGCTGGCAAAGTTTTTAACAAGTGAAGTAACGTTAAATAGACAAGTGATTTACATCTGAGGGGTTGACTGTATACATTACTGGGTTGCAGATAAGCTATGTAAGTAAACAGAAGCGCCGTGCTCTGTTATTGTGCATGACTATGGAGATATCATGGGACTTTTTTGCTAGTTAATAGCATAAGGCTTCGTGGGAACTGTTTGATCTGCAGGACTTTTGCTTGGCAGTAGTTTACTTAAGGTTATTACACTCTGTTTGGAGGCTTGTATTTGCTAGCCATTATTGCATTCTTAGCTCCAGGCTTCCCAGAGTTACAGGTTAGTAGGTCAATAAAAATTGCACTGAAATGCTGGAATGGGCAGGCTAGATTTTTAAATGTATTTGGGGAATAACTAGGTGGTAATCAGAAGTTTAAATAATTTTTTTCTGTGAATTTTGATGCTGGTCATTGGTGGTGAACCAAAAATACGGGTTTGTTTGTTTTTTTTTCTGTGAATACCAAAAATGGTTTTTCGTTTCTTGTTAAAAGAGGAAACAAATCGTATAAGCTAAATACAGTATTCCCTTTCAGGATAAAGCAACCAGTACCCTTAAGCCGAATTTACCAAGACACAGTTCCTTCTGCCAGTGAACATGGGGTTTAATGCCATTGGCATTAGATGAGGCTTGCCAGTAGCAAGAATAAAAATGTCATCGAGTCCCTGCTGTTGTAGATTTATGTGTTCCTTTTAAAACTTGAAAATTACTGTGCTGTACCAGTATGAAAACGCACATTATTAGATTGCCATTGTGTTAAAAATACTTTAATAAAACTTGAGTCATCCAAGTGAAAGCACTCCCAGAACTTGTTGGGACCCAGCAGATTTTGGAGGTGCAAACAGGAGCCTGTGCCTGACTGTGTGCTGAAGCCCTGCTTGTTCCGGGAGCGGCAGCAGCGTGCGGTGTAATCCCCATTCCGCCAAATCCTGGAAGCTGGTGATTGACTGTGTACGTGGAGCAGTTCCATTCATGTCCCAGCGTATAATTCATGCGGTTAAAGTGAGCCATATGGTGTGTCCCCCCAGCACGGTGGTGTGCTGAGCGTTGAGGATGAATTGGGAATTCAGTGCAGAGCTCTGATGGGAAAATGGAAAAGGTGAAAACTTCAGGATGGTTTTGGCATCTCTCGTGTAGTTTCCTCTTCCAGTGAACATTGCAGACAGGAGCACTGAATCCTTTTGCTGTTGTATCCCATTATATGTTGTACTTTCTGGGTTTTTCAATCTGGTCTCGTTGTACCTTGGTGTTTTTAGAGAGTTTCCAGGGAGAGTTATCCTCACTTCAGCTTTTTCTCATCTGGATCTTTGCTGCTAACTGCATGTAGCGCTTCCTTATTGACAAGTTTTTCCTGCTAGAGTGAGGTATAAATGTATGCTTTGTAGGTATTTGGTGTTGCCTTCCTTCTTAAGCAAAGAACCTTCCTTTCTGTAAGAATTATGAATGGTTAACTTCACTTCTGTGCTTTGTCAGGTTAGTTACAACCGTTGTAGAGTGTTATTACTACACCACTGCTTGACTCTGCTGGATAAATCCCTCCACAGATAAGCTCAGCAGCAGCCAGGTGTTATGCGTAAATCCACTTCATACACTGATTAATTTTCCATTTAAGACCTTGATTTTGCAACCAGTTAGACACCTGCTTAACCTTAGAGTTACAGCATTGAAACAGATAGGCTACACTGCGTGTAAAGTTAAGCATGGGTGTTCGCAGGATTGAAGCTTGCAAAGAAGTGCTGTACAAAAAACCCCAAAATAACCCAATCCCCTTTGCTTTGCTCCTATTCTCAGGAATTATGGTAGGTAGCTGCTATTAGTTTGGTTATTTAGTTAAAAGTAATGTGCTGGAGCTGGCTTGGGACTGGGATTTAAGCAGTGGGAATTATTTTTCTGCTTTTGGTTT
>NW_010299076.1:187233-246767 GCF_000700745.2 Antrostomus carolinensis | reverse complement strand
CACCTGGAACTGCCCCGTGGTGAAGTTGAGCACTAATGCAGAATTGCCACTGCCACTGCTCAGAAACCAGATGATGAAAAGGCATTTTTAATAACATTTGTGTAAACATCAACCAGAAGCCTGTTAGGTTTTGCGTTTATGCTTCCATTCTGGAAAGGGTCTGGAGGGATTACTACAGCAAAATCCTGTTTATTGGTTCAACTTTTTGGTATTTAGATCTCACATTTTGTAATGGAAACTCCCAGGAATGACCAAAGAACTGATAGTATTAGGGTATTAGGTGATGGATACAGACTCAACCTGATATGGATTAAATGAAAAAAAAAAAAAAAAAATCAGGCAATTTCTCTTTTTTTAAAAAAAATATATTCAAACGATTTAAACATTAAGAGAAAGACTGGGTGCTCTGCTAGCAAGACTCATATATGCAAAATTCTTCTAAAAGTCTGAGACCCTGAAGCTCTCTAGTTCTTTGAGAATTTATTTTTCTTCTATACTTATCCCTTGAAATGAAAATAGGAAGATTTTTTGTTTTGTTTTTTTCAGGAGAGAATCTTTAAAATACAGAAATTAATGGCTCATAAAGGAGAGTCAGGTACTTCTACCTGTGTTGCTGTGGTGTATGCACTGACAGTTCACATCTGAAACATAAATTATTCCTCAGAATAACCAGAATGCAAGTAAGATCAGGAAGGCAAAACCAAGATGTGAAAAAAGAAGTTTGATGTATCATAGAAACAAAGTTTTCAACACTGCTGTATGCTGTGAAAGAACAAAAAGAAAACAAAAAGAAACATTTTTCTTTTCCCCATCTCTCTTCTTAGAAGGATTTCTCTTGAATCCATATGGCTCTGAGTATCTGAGCCAAACATTTACCACTTGCTTTCCATGTACATCTTTGTTCCATCTTCTAATAACTTCCCCTGCATTGTGTGTAAACCCCTTTAAATAGACTCTTGGCTCCTGGTGGCCTGTGTTGTTCTACACAGACAATGCAGCTGCTCTCTCATTATGTTCACTTGAATCCTTCAGACTTTTCAGTTCTTCTCTGTGCCAAGATTTTGCCCATGTTGTTGGTCTAAGCCACTACAGGAAGCTAAAAATCTTGATCTCATTGTATACTTGATAATCATAGAATCATAGAATGTTGTGAGTTGGAAGGGAACCACAAGGATCATCGAGTCCAACTCTTGCCCTAGCATAGGACAATCCCAAGATTTTGAAGTTACTTTTGACTGAGTATGCCACTTCCTTATTCTCAGCAGTTCTTTTTTTCTGAAGATGAGCTGTATGCTTTGAGCTTTCAGAACAATTCCGGGTTTCATATCCATAAGCACAGCCACTTCTGTGGCAATAGAGGTTGACCTTTACAGAACTTTGCTGCTCTTTCTTTCCCTTTCTCCTTCTTTGAATTAATTGCCTGTGTATCTCTTCTCCATGCCCACTGTGTATGTCTGCGTTCCAGTGCACAGTCTCAGGACTGAAAGCCAACTTGCAGTTTGCAAAATGATGACCCCGCTGACTTACTGCATCCTGATGGGCAGCTGTGTCCTTAATAAAAACATAACTGTGTAAAATGCAGGAAGTGAAGAGTGTGGGCCAAACCCAGTGTCATAAATGCATCTTTTTGTTGACTTTGAATGAAGTCCAAAGCTACCACCTGAGCCACGCTCAACATGTGGAATGTCTTGGCCTTCTTGACATCTGCAGTAAAGTGATTCCTGGTGGCTACTGAAAATGAGACTGAGCCATAATCATTCCTGTTGGTGTTAATGGGAACCTGGCATGCCAACTTTCAAACAATATACTGCATATAAAAATAGTTTTTCATGTAAATAGCACATGTGGTAATACAGGGGACTGCTGGGAATGCCTCTGGTATCCAAGCCCTCGATGGGTATTTGTAGTTCATGAAGAAGGAGTAATTTGCTGTATGTTTTACTGCAGGGTTCTCTTCCATGTAACATTCATTGGCTTTGCTGCTAGAGCTGTAGCTTGTCTCTTGTAGGTGGGTAAGTTAGTATCAGTATCCAGTTACCATTTTCGGAGTTACCTAAAGAGAATTAATAATTACAGTGTTTGTAATGGTTTGATTTCTATTTTTTTTAATGCTCACTCTTGTTAAAAGAAGTATGTTTGTATTTAGATTGGCATTGACGTAGAGGCTGAGCCAAGGAATCAATAGGTGTATCAGCATTATCAACTGACGTGGCACAAATAAGAAAATAGCTTACTTGCTGCGATCCTTTGTGGGTCCAGGACCACACTTCCACTTTGTCTCCCAGTTGCCCTTAGAGGTTGCACCAGCTGCTGGTCCTGGGCAGGCACCAGGGGGTCAGCTGCTGGGGACCTTGTGTCCACATTGCACCTGCGGTACTCTGGTTGTTGTGCTGATGCACAACTGCAGGAGTGAATCTAGAAGATTATAAATGCTGTGCTCAAGACCTTAAATGCCGATGCAAGACACGTTTTCACCTAAAAAGTACCCCTCATTACATCGAATCACCAGTGCACGTGCAGCTAGTGGATTAAAATACGATCAGAAAGAATGTGGCCCAAAAACTTCACAATGTACATGGGCAACAAAGGTCAGCAAATGATCAGAGAAGTAAACTGCAGAGTACTAGGGAAAATGAGGAAACATTGGTCAGAGAGTTGGAGTAAATTTATTTTGAAATCAAGACTTCTATTTGTTCTCAAAGTCTGACATTATCACGAGATAGGGTATGAAGAGTCACTTCAAAACTGTTGAGACTACCCATGGCTGGCATTGTGTCTTACAGATCCATATGAGGCTATAAGGTAACAGGAGCCTACAAACGCTGGTGTCTCCTAACTTGTAAACATGGACTGCCTCTGCCCAAACTCCCTATCTAGAAACCAGAAAGTTGTAAAATATCCGAAGGTTTCCAGCTCTGAACTCTATGTAAAGGAGCTCCTGGTTTGTGCTAGGATTTGTGGGGCTTCATGGTTCCCTGATGAGGAGCAAGGAGTTGGTCCCTGAAGATTCCAGCCTCACAGAGAGTTGAACGCTGGTTCTGGTATTTTGTTAGGAGAGGCAGGAGTGACAAAGGGCAAGGATGAGTGGCAGTCTAGACTGTGTTTGGCGATCCCAGAGATGTTGGTTTTTTAAGCCAGGAAAGACTGTGATAGACCTGCCTGGCAAGGAACAGGCACCAGGGATGGCAGAAACCTAAGGAAGAGTAGGGCAGGGGTTGTGAGCAGGTGAGAGGAGGGACTGGGAGATCAACACTATCTTGGCAGGTGAGAAGGAAGAAAATGGCCTTGTTGGATTTTGATTTACTTCCTCTTGGAAGAAAACAGTGAAGAAGTGGTGTTCACGAAGAGAACTGCAGGTTTGCAGGAATTAATCAAAGGTAGAAAAAACTGCAAAGGGATGTTCTGTTAAGTTTGAAAAGCTGTGTTAGGAAAGTGTCAAAACTAAAGGAATAAAAAAAAATTGCAGTGGAACAGTCTGTCAGGTCTTGAGATTTGTGATACAGATGCTACAAAGTGTGAAAGCAGGAGTAGAGAAAGATACTGGGATTTGCAGCAGCATGTATTTCAGTGAGGGAGGAAACCACGTTGTAAAACTGAGGAGAGCCAGTGTGGTAATAACAGATATTAGAAATCTTTTATTTTACTGGGACTTGTTTTCTGGGGTGAAGATACTTGCATCAAAGAAAGGTTCAGATTTTTCATTGCTAGTTAAAAATATTTTTTATAAAAGCTAATGCTGTATCTCATTACTGTAGAATGCACTTAACATAAAGCAAATGATGGCAGTGGGCCCTGATGGTTTTGCTCTATAGATTACTGAGAACATGCTTGGGTGTTTATTGTGCTTTTTGTTGGCTCATTTTGGGGTTTGTGCTTAGAGTGAAGGTTGGATAGTTTGGGATGTATCAATATGTGAGTTTATCTCTCCTGTGTCATGTAAAGGCTTTTCTAAGAAAGATATTTATAGCAATACTTAGATAAATATTATTGGAGTCCGGATTAATCTCCTTATCATCTTCACTCGGCAGTGGTGTAGCTGTGATAGGTTTAAGGATGGTAAGCAAGACAAAGACAAGGTTTTCAGTCATGGATGTCTCTTATGAGATTAACATGAGAAAAGAAGTCGGGCTTTTGGCACATAAACCCTATTGTCTGTCCTTTCAGTTCTGTTAATCTCCTCTTTTTTATGGTGGCAGCATGGACTACATATTTTTGAGTCAGATCTAAGTTAGTAGAAACATAACCTGGTTTGTTTAGTGGTAGCTGGATCAAACCTCAGCGTGCAGCATGTAATAGTTCTGGTGTGTTTTGCTGTAATCTTACACTGATAAATCTGTGTAAAGCTAATGGGTAAATTGCCACAAACTATTGTTAGATTTAAAATATAACCTGTAGTTCTAGTCATACATGGATTTATTGATGGCACTGAGGGGATCTAAGCATGGTCTGGGCCTTTTCCCTCCAGTCTCCCCAATCAGTATTTCAGGTGCAGAGCTCCTGCACGACAGGATGAAATCACAGCTCTACAGCTGGGTGTCTGCACCCTCTTCCCATTCAGAGCAGTAGTGAATTTGTCTCTGTCTTCAGAAAACTTGTTTGTTTGGTTCGGTTTTTTACAGTGATATTACAAAATATCCCATCAGGTAGGAAATGTGAAAGCTTCTTTCCCATACAGTGAGACGAGCAGTCAACCAGTGAAACAATTTGGATTAAGACTACATTGAAGGTCTGAATTTATTTCTTTGACTGTCTAATATGTGGTGCAATTAAATACATGTTTCTGAGAGACTGCATCTGCTGATTTATAGAAAAAGCTGCCTGACATGGCTCTTAATTTATTAAAAAGAAGGAACAGACATTCATTGCTAGATCTTTAACAAATACAGCTTAAAAATCTTCTTTCCCCTAGTAAGAGAAAGAAGCTTTCATCTGTGGAAAATCATGTAGCACCTGAAAGACTGGTGAAGGTTGTGGCTAAGGGTACAAGGGGACAGGCTGGGGTGGCCAAGCAACGCTGTGTGTGTTTTCCCTGGGGCTGCCCCTGGGAAGCTGTGGCACCTCTCCCTGCCCACCCTGAAGGGATGGCTGTAGCACCCTAACCAGGGACCTGCAGGGGTCATAATTCGATCGTTAGTAGTGAGCGAGAGAAAATGCAGCAGAGAATGTGGCCTTGACCTGCTTGATCTTTATAATAATCCGTGTTGGTTTGATGACCTGAAAATAGCATGCTTGGCTTCAATTTAAAATGAGTTTGCCAATGTAATTGTAGGTTTAGAGAATCATATCTCCATTGGGCAGAATGGAGCTGCGCTGGCACAGGACTCGTGTGAGTCCAGCCTGTGTGTGTCTGGCCTCTTACAAGCAGATCCTCTTGAGGTAAGGAGAAGATGAAACATAACTAACTTCTCTGTGGAAGCAGCGGGATGGAGATCTAGATATTAATGAATAACAGTGATTGTAATCTGTGAGCTAAGTTCAATTTTAAAGTTTCATAGGTGTCCTGTATTTTAGGCACACACTTTACTTTTTTAGTTATCTTCTACCAATGGGTACATTTTTTCAATGCAACCATAATAGATTTGTGAATGCTCAGTGTTTACCTGGATAACTGGCTAACATCCAGCCCAGTGCCTCTTCTGGTACATTAGCCTGCAATTCATATACTCATGTTTGGTTTTTGTAGCGCACTTCAAAGTACCAGTGTTTCAAGCCAGATGTTGCATTTCCATAGCTCCCAGCAGACTCACACCCAGCTAGTGTCATGTGGCACTGGGGAGAATTTGGCTCTTAGTTGATCATAAACCTGATCTGTATAATTCTGTCCTGCCTGGCTAGTCCCCATAAGCCATTTAAATAAGAAGTGGTGGTGTGGTCAGCAGAAGTTTTCCAGAAGAACCTGGAGAAAGGTATCAGAGTACTGCAGTGTTGCAGAATAGTACAATTGAGTGAAATACCAACCTCTGCAAAGATGGAAATGGATGTGTACTTGAGGTGTATGTACACTCTGGCTTCCCTCCTTATAGGTACGTTTCTTAATGACTGAAAACTTTCACTACTTTTTGAATACTGTTCTGGATGAAAGACATACTCCTTCAAAAGTTTGAGAGCCTCGTTAATGACCTGTGATTGCTGTTCTACAGGACCTCCTCTGTGGTTGGCCATGGAAGTTGCCACATGCATTTGCAGTAGTCAACCTCTGGCTCATTTGTGTCTTACCTTTTGAGGGAAAAACTGTTCATAATCTCTCAGCATTCATAAAAAATTATGATTTTGTCAGATTGTATTAGAAATCACAGCTTTTGTTCAGGCTATATGGGATAAAACCTTTCCAAAAGGGTAGGAGTTTCAGTTAGTGAAATGTGACAGTTAAATAAGATGAGAGATTTCCTCTTTGGCTGCAAGTATTTACCTGAGGATAAGACCAAATTATTTATATCATAATAATTAACAAAATATTTTCTGTTATGAAGATGGATAGTTTGCACATTGATATTTTAGATATCTGTCTAGTTTTACATGTTTTATGTGTTCTTAGTAACAGGTTATCATAATTATCAATAGAAGCACAGTTTATAGGGCTCTGTATTATCTAAGTCTGTAATAGTACTGTAATGTCATATCAGCTTTGCTCTCAACAAAATCAATGAATATTTTTCTCTAGCTAACGTGTCAATGTCGTGGAGGCTGACAATTAAGACTTGTGCCACTGACTAACCCACTGAAAGTAGCATTTTGATTTTTTTTTGTGTGTGTTGTACTGGGATGAAGGCCAGTTGGCCTCTAAAGATAGTTTCCATAGCTACTGGCCTACAGAGAAAGAAAATGCTGCCACAGCATTTTTCCTTTGGACCTTTATAGTTTTTATGCAAGCTGTCAAGACAATTAATTTTCATCAGATGTATTGGTTATTAGCTGTTGAAAGCAGGGAGGGGCATGGGTGGGTACATATGATGAAAAAGAGCATTAAACTAAGTAAAACATCAAGAGATTTCTTTATGTACACAATATGAATGCATTTCAGATTTACAAAATCCCATTACTGCAGCATCTGATATACTGGAATGCAATCTACGCTCAAAAGACAAGGTCCTGAAACTGCTCTACTCTGTTGCTGAGAATAAGCGAGCCTGGCACTGACTTTCACCATTACTTCTTGTTCAGTGTTATGATCTAGATTTTTAATTCCTTATAAAGATGAAGTTAAAAAAAAAAAATCTTGACCATCAAAAAAGCCTCAAACTTTTAATGGTTTAAAATAAAATAAAAACAATTTTTTTGTGCTTCTTGTGTATAGAAGAGCATAAAAAGGGCAGTAAATGCTATGGCAGTATGTTATGTGAAAACAAGCATTGAGTATGAGATTATTTCTTGAGGTTAGCATGGGTAATGTCTCCATTTCACTCTGCAATGAGGCTTCCAGGCATGCTATTTCAAAGTTGGGGCTGGTTCTGGGAGTCATTTACATGTGGTTGTATTACCAGCTCAAACTGCACATTTCCCATAGATTGCTGAGGCAGAAATAACTATTTGAGTACTCAGATCGTAATATTTGAGCAATTTGTATAAATTTATGATACCTTTCTCATTCTTTTTATGTAAAATAATGGAAGGAGCTCCCTCTGTTCTCTGTAGTTATGGATCCAACTGCTGTTACTGCGCTCTAATGTCTTCAGAGATTTTATTGTCAGCTCTTGCTCCTCAGGTTTGTCCCCTTCTGTGATGTCAAGGGACAGTACACGGACGTTACTAAATGGCTTTGACCATAATCATGGACTTCAGGATCAAATCCAATTCGCTTAGGAGAACCATCACTGAAACACATCTTAGAATTAGTGAAAACTTGTTGGCTTCAGCAATGTGAAAACACTAGTGCGAAAGCAGTGTGTTTTGGAGAACTAGAAAAAGAGAGGATGTAGAGGAAATAAAGGATTTAGAGAGGATGGGATGGGCATGAGGGGGTACAGTTGAGTAGGTGACAGCATGGCCCTGTCCTTCAGCGTGGCCATTCGATGTCTGACCAGTGAACTCCTGGGAAGAATCCTCTGAGCAGTGAGGAGGGAACGGATTTACAACCTAAAACTGAAAAGCTCCAGCCAGAGCGTGACGATGGCTGGAGGCCTCTACCAAAGAGGAGATGAATAAACTAAAAGTCTGAAGGATCAGAGGGGCATTTGGCTTTATAGCAGTGAGAGCATTTTCTTCCTCTTTCTCTCTAGGGAAACTCTACCTGTCTGATATTTGGCTGGCCAGCTAGGCACTAGTGAAAGCAGTTTTATATGCCTGAGGCTACTGGAGCTCTAGCCGCAGGGATGGCAGGCTTTCGGAGGCGGCTGGGCATCGGCGTGGTGAAGAACCCAGCTGGAGGACTGTGGCCAGGCTGCAGGAATGTCCCCAGGTCCTGCTGAGCTGCTGGGGCTTCCAGCCAGAGCCCAAATTGTCCTGCTGGCCACAGAGCAGGACCAAGCCCTGCCACCCCTGGCCTGCCAAGGGCTGGCGAACCCCAGCCTCAAGTAATTTCTAAACCCTGCTGATCTCCAGCTGTAGGTATCCTGCTCCATCAGTGTCTGTCTCTTAGAAATCCAGGCTAGTTTTTAGTCTGGGGTAATTCAGCTGATTAAATACATGCCAGTAGAAATGGGCTGACTGAAACCTACCATCTGGCTGCCTGTTTAAGGTACTAAATTGCTGCTTGCTATGATGGGCATAATTTTCTAGTGGTTTTAAATACTTTTTTTCATTAATACCTGTGAGGTACTTGTGTGTGTTTACTTAGAAACATTTTCTTCATAAAAGGAAAATTGATTGATACCGTTGCAGGGAGTGCTCTAAAAGATATCACTGTTTTTAAACAAAATATATCTTTAGGAAATCTTGTAGACCATGACCTGTATGTAGGGGAAGATGGAAATTATTCAGTACCTATCTAGAAAATAAATAGTTTTCTCTATCTGTCACTTGCAATTCTGAGAGATTGGGAACTTTGAATTTTTAAGTAAAGCTGTAGTTTTTATAGGTGCATACAGAAGTACTGTCTATAAATAGGTAAAGTTTTTCATAATGTTTTCACAAGACAGTACTGGGGGAAAGTACCTGTTGATAGACCTCACGTACCTTGAGAGTTTGTCTTTTCCTACATCTGAGATTGCAAAACCAGCATGAGTATGCTAGCTAAAATAATTCTGAACTTAGCAAGTAGCTGTACAGACATCTAACTCACTGGGACATTGTATTGATGCCGAGTGAGAACTTTGTAGACAGAGGCCAGCACAAGAGCTCCTGATGCCAAGCGTCACCTTAGGGCCAGAGCCAGCAGCAGGGCAAAGCAAGACTTTTTGTGTCTTGGCCATGTATTCTCACCAACAGTGTTTAATGAAGAGATGAATACGTGGGTGTTTTGTGCAGAATAAAATCCTAGCATTTCATTTACATGTAAAATTAGATGATAACAGCTTTCAGTGTCAACTATAAAAACTGTTTTTATGGGATGTGCAGTAATAAGCAGGTACTGTTTTTTTAGTAAGAAATAATATGCAAACTAAAACCATATGGTTTTTTTCTGCTTCACTGAAAAATCCTGAATATGTCTTCTAGGTAACCTCCAAATGACAGATCAAACTAATTAAGACAATATCTTGTTAAGAAAAATATGTCAACATGGAAGTATTTTAGCGTATCAAAATATACTTGTTCTTGCAGAGTGATGAAAAAGGAGATGCTGCTCTGTTCTGCTTTAGGGATTTTTAGAAAAGAAAGTGAATGCAAACATCTCCTTGCAATTGATCCCCTGAGTTTGGGAAAGCTCTGAACACCTGTATAGCAACTTTGACCATTAATAACATATATTCTGTATATAAAAGCACTTTAAGTTCTTTTAGCACTCTTGTAAAACACTGTTAAAGAAAAGCCACTGCTACAGTTTTGCTCATAAACCCTGGGTATTGAGGAGATGGCTTCTGTTGACTTTCTTTAAGAAAATTCTAATTATTGGTGGTGGATGTTAAAGTAGGTGCTTATTGCAGCCTCATTCTGATCCTTTGAGTTCAAGGTAAATGTGTACCCTAGGTTTAAGCAGCAAAAATTAAAAATGCATATGTGTGTGTTTTCTGGCAGCTGTTTTGATCACATATAAACTAAAGGCAAGGCCATATAGTGACGCAGATTTATCTACAAAGTTTATCACCAGTTTTCTATATGGCTGTCTTTCTTCCTGTTCTATTAACATGGGTACTTCAAGTGTGATTCCAGTTTTATGATCTCTAATATCAAAGTAACTTAATATCAAGATTAGGCTCACTTACTTAAGTGGCAAATGCCCTTTACTGGATTTATTTTATTGTTATAGCTTTTGACTGAGGAATTAAATTTTGAAATAATCAATACCTTGATTTGAAACTAACTTTTTCCTGATTCTGTAAATGAGGTTATACTTGTGATGATGCTATGTGAGCACTCTGTGATTTTTATTTTGCTTCCTGCCAAAGGTGATGAGGTGATGTAGCTGGCCATGGTGATGATTATAATAAGTCATTTCAGAGCACAGTTCATTACCCAGATACGCTACTAGAATCTTTCTGCTGTGATGGCAAGGAGCTTCATTCAAACATCACATTGTTTTCAAAACATGCTATTTGTTGTGGAAATGGGAGAAACTGAGATTTGCTGAAGTGTCTGGTTGACATTTGAAAGGCTGAAAATCTTTCCATTTTAATACTTCAGCCAATTAATATTTTAGGTATTTTTTAGTATACATTTAATATAGAATTATAGAATCGTTTAGGTTAGAAAAGACCTTTAAGATCATTGAGTCCAAATGTAAACCTAACACTGCCAAGTCCTTGACTAAACCATGTCCCTAAGCATTATGTCTGCTCAACTTTTAAATACCTTTAATGAGGTCAATCAATGAGGCTATCACTGATGTTTATAAGTATATAAAGGGTGAGTGTCACGAGGATGGAGCTAGACTTTTCTCAGTGATGCCCAATGATAGGACAAGGGGCAGTGGGTGTGAGCTGGAACACAGGAGGTTCCGCTTAAACTTGAGAAGAAACTTCTTTACAGTGAGGGTGACAGAGCACTGGGACAGGCTGCCCAGGGAGGTTGTGGAGTCTCCTTCTCTGGAGACATTCAGACCCCACCTGGACGCCTTCCTGTGTGATTTCGTTTAGGTTCCTGCTCCAGCAGGGGGATTGGACTGGATGATCTTTCGAGGTCCCTTCCAATCCCTGACATTCTGTGATTCTGTGCTAGTGACTCCACCGCTTCCCTGGGCAGCCTGTTCTAGTGCTTGACAACCCTTTTGGTGGAGAAATTTTTCCTCATATCCAATCTAAACCTCCCTTGGTGCAACTTGAGGCCATTTCCTCTTGTCCTATCGCTCTTTACCTGGGAGAAGAGACCAACACCCACCTCACTACAGTTGCCTTTCAGGGAATTGCAGAGAGAGTGAGAAGGTCTCCCCTCAGCCTCCTTGTCTCCAGGCTCAACAACCCCAGTTCCCTCAGCTGGGAACTCATCACACTTGTTCTCCAGACCCTTCCCCAGCTCTGCTGCCCTTCTCTGGACATGCTCCAGCACCTCATTGTCTTTCTTGTGTGTTTGGAAATGCCTGGATGCTAACACATCTTAGTTCTTATTCACCCATGTATTTTAAATTACTTGTTTTGTTTGGTCAAAGTGAACTTCCATTGAAGTTGATGCAATTTGAACTTTGAGAAGCTGGCCTCATTCATGAAGCAGATGTGGCTGGTGTCTTTGGGGAAAATTATTTAAAATGCCCCAGTAGGGTTTAATTTGTCTGGGGTTTCTTGAAGGTATTTACCTCCCTGATTCAGGTTTTAGACAGAAAGCAATTTTTTTTTTTCATTGTGTTTACCTGTAAAATGATGGCAGTACACTTTTCATAATAGAATTTTCAGTCGTATCACAAATAATTGGAAAAGTTTTAAGTAACAGTTCTGTCTCAGCTTTGTTGAGCTGTACTACCTGGAAGGATAGACATTACCCAGGTTTCATCTGGTAATGTTTTTTTCATTTAATATTCAGAAAACAGGTTTTAAAGATGTACTGAAGCAAGTTCAGATCACCCCATGTGATTTTTTTTTTTTACTGAGCTCAGTAAAACAACTTGAGTAACAGGGGTGGATCTTGTGCCTGTTGCTATTCAGAGTTGCATCCCTAGGCAACCACTGAGGTTATGGTTTGACTATATGTGAATTTAAATGGCTTCATAAATACACACAAAAATATTGTCACTGCTCCACTAATATTTCTGATGTACTCTGGATTTCATTTTCTGTGTTGTTAAGTGATAGACTGGTATATTGCATGGTAAAACTGTCCTTGATAACTTAGTTTTTCCATCTCTTCTTGAATATGTTGGAAAGTGTTTTGCATATATTACTGTATGCTGCATCCATTATTTAAAGTGACAACTATAAATTCTATATTAAAATTAGCCTGTGTGCACGCCAGCCGCTGTTTGGTTCAGTACAGATAATGCTCTTTGAGTGGTTCTCTCAGTATGGGCTGGGGTCCCTGCAGATCCGTGTCGTTTCAAAACCAAGTCTTTTCTTCTCCTCTTTTAGGTCTACTGAGACAACGAAGCTTGGGTTTGAGGTTCTGGTTAATCATCTAATTTGTCAAAACACATAATCAGCCAGAGGCCACTGCCTTTGACTTTATCTAGTCTTTTTTTATAGACAGAGTGATAGAAGAAACAATTATATCATTAGCATGGAACTGATTTTATTGCTGTAAGGTTGCATGAATATGAATGTGTGTGTTGGGTTACTGAAGGATACTTCAAAGTGATTTTTCAACATGCTGTTTTTTTTCTTTCTGGCATAGTGAGACATGGTTTGGAGAGCATTATTTTGTGTAAAGCATACTGAAGCATTTTCTCTAGCCTGGGGCAGGACTGAGGGAAGCCCAGCAGGTTATAACTTTTTCTAAGGAAATTTGTTATTGGCTTTCCTCCTTTTTTTTTTTTTTTTTTTCTCTCACAAAACTAGTAGGTTACTGAAGTTCACAGAGTTATAGAGAAATCTGTATTATCTTCTCCAAATCTCTTCTCCTTATCTTTGCATTCAATAAACAGGATCACATTCCTGAATCTGAAAACTAAGTGGCAATTATTGCCTGTCGTTACATCCAAAATATATTTTATGTAGACATTTGAGAAATGCTCTCAGAAATTTATTATTTCATTTATTTTATCTGTCACTTGCTGGGAGTTGTATCGGAAGACACCTCCAGGGTCTGTAGTGCCGTTAAGCACGTGTGGTGAGTGACGTGTTCATGCCAGTGGCTGTTTGCAGGTGGCCCAAGAACCAACTGTTGCACATCGTTAAATGACTTGTTGCTTTTGAAGTACAAATAATCCATTTTATATTTTTACCAAAAGTGGATATTTTTCAAAAGGTGGTCTTGGCAGAGTTTCTCTCAAAAGTCCTTTAACTATGAAACATGCTTTT
Source organism: Antrostomus carolinensis (assembly GCF_000700745.2). Taxonomy (NCBI): domain Eukaryota; kingdom Metazoa; phylum Chordata; class Aves; order Caprimulgiformes; family Caprimulgidae; genus Antrostomus; species Antrostomus carolinensis. The sequence continues at coordinate 233,292 of NW_010299076.1, read as the reverse complement.
TACTTTCAGAATTATGAAAAATGGATGGATATCTGAAATTATTTTCATAATCTATTTAATATTTTTTCACTCCTACAGTATAAATTAAAATGATTGAATAGATGCACTAATGCTTTCAATAATAAAGATCATGGATATACATGTAAAACCAAATAGCTGATTTCACAGCAATATTGTAAACATGGCAAATATTGCTTGTCTTTCAGCATATATGCTCAGTGTTGATCAATTATGAAATCACACACTGCAAACCATAGTTCTGTCATTTTAGTAGCCTTTTTTTCCCCTCATGTTTAAAGTATATATATAAAAAAACTTGTCTTGTATGCATTCATTTAGTCTTTAACTCTACATTTTCTTGTTGGGCACCCACAGCCTCTACTGTGTTGTTTCTATACACTGTGTCAACAGGTTGGAAATTGAGAAGTACATATGGGCGCTATGTGGTTTACATGCGGATGTTTTCCCTTATATAAAGAGCATCTGTATTTGTATATATATATATATTTGATAGACTGGTTTGACACATATTTTGACTCATTCCGATGATTTCCTGATTTCTCAGTCTGTGTTACTGCTCTGCAATCCTAATGCTCAGTGCTCAGTCTAGAGGTGTGCAGGTAATACCCATGGAGATCAGTGCAGCTGTTCTGCTGCTGTACCTGAAGGTATATACAGCATCTCACTGTTCAGTTTATTCGCTTTCCTGTAAAATGATGTGATAAGAAATTCTCTCATCCCTCAGGTGAATTGGCAGAGGGAAGCAAAGATGGGTTGCAGCACAAAATGCTACCCCAGGGGCCTGATCCAAATTTCTGCCTCTAGCCTTAAAATGGAGACAATCCTCAGCAGAAGTGTGTCTACCTGACTGAGCAGCATTTCTAGATCTTAATAGAACTCTTCTTATTTTTGAGGGTGAGAAGTGAAGTTACAAGAAACAATTAAAAAGAAAAAGAATTTAAGCAGTAGGGAAAAGGACTCTTTCTGAACAACTTTGATTCTCATCTGTATTTTCTCTTTGTGTGGAAGGTCATTGCAGATTTGCTGGCAATTTGTGCCTGAATACTTAAGTATCGAACAATTGTGTAAAGATAAAAGAGACAAGAGAGAGAAAAGTCCAGTGAGTGAAACAAAAGAAAATCACTTTGATTTTGTTCCGTGTCCATTAAAAGAAAAGGTATTTTAATGTTCAATTAGAACAAGACATGAGTGACAACTGGAAGGTTACAGACTGTGCGGTAAAAGTGGCTCAGAGAGAGAAAAGACATGGTAAGTGCAGCCTGTTAAGAAAAACAGAAATCTGCTTGCTGTGAGCTTTCTGGATGGATAAAAATACATCACACTGTGTAACACCCCTGAAAAAAAGGAGATTACAAAGATACTAGGAATGTGTTGTGATGATCTGGGAACAAAGGAGTGGAAAACAGAGGTAAAAGGTCAACCAGTAATGAAGCAAAATCAGATATCTTCTTTGAATTGTAAGAGCAAAACTGAAAAGCTTTGTAGAGAACAGGGTGAAAATCTTTCTAAATGTTCTCACAAACAAACGGGAGCTGGATGGATCACTCGGGCAGAGAAGAAGGAAAGCTAGTTATGAAGAAAGCAGTGGGATCTGAGAGTTTTGTTGAGCTTGGTGTCTAAAACGATGTTGTACTTGGTGTCCAAAACAGTGTATTTGTTTTTTGTGCCCTACACCCAATTTTTAATTCAGTTGTATATTTGGTCCTTTTTTTCCTGAAGAAGTGCACTTCTGCCATTTTATTTCCATAGAAATACAAGAGCTGGCTTAGTGGTGTGTTTCTGGATCTCTGGTTTACAGAGCCAGTTGTCTATAGCCTTCATCACTCATTGAGTAAATTCATTGAGTTTCAGAAGGTGGTAATTTACTAACAGGATGTGGAATCAGCACATTGCATGAATATTACCCATGGAATGTCAAAGTAATTAGGATTAGAACTAAGCAAAGATCTTCAGATACTGGTAAAAAATTTGCATGGAAGGAATAGACACCATGAGAAGTAATGGCAGTCTGCTGCCATTTCTTGCTGTTAGTTTATGTCTGAGTGATTTTGGTTATGAAAAAATATTTCCATGATTTTCAGCCTTATGTGAAACAAGGGTTCTGACTTCATTTTGGTAGAGGACAACCATGTAAATTTCAGCTAGCACCCTCTCAGACAGCCTCAGGGGATAAGACTGAAGGAGTGAGAATTCTTTCGTGCTTTGATGCATTCCTTGGGAAAGTTACACTCCTGTGTAAGCGTGATGCATTTTATGTTAATAAACAAAGATCATTAACTGAAGACTGAAGTGCTGCCAATCCTGAATCTTTCATGAGCAATAAATTCTCATTAAAAATCCTTTAGGGAAATACATATCCTTTCAAAAGAATTTCCACAGCACATCATCTCCATGTGACAAATCTCCAGAGAAAAAATATGTATGAGCAACCAGTGATTGGGGTATTTGTTAGCTCAACTCCTGAGTCCTTTGCAAAAAGAAAACCTTGTTTGCTTGTTTCTTCCTTTGTTTGTTTGGGGTTTTTTTGTTGTTTTTTTCAAGATCTTGAGACCAGGCTAAGTGAAGGAAAAAACGGAATTCTCTTTTGCTAGAAATGGCTGAAGAGGTTCAGGATTCACAGCTAATTCTGTTCAGGTTACAATCCAGAGAATTCTTCATGTATCTGGAGACACCTTCTGGATTCCAAATATTTCCAGAAAGTTACAGCAGTAAACAATGCAATAAAATTAGTGTAAATCTGTATGCTGTAAGAATCGAGTATTTCAAACAACACAGAATAAATACCCCAGCCAGAAACACAAGAACTGAGACTCCATCTAGTCCAGAGAACAGCTTGAGCCAGCTGAAAACTCAACAGCAAAACACCAAGTAAGAAGTTACACACTCACAAGCAGAAAGACACTGCTAGGAGCAATTAAAGTGGGGAGAAACAGCTACGCTTTCCCTGATGGTGATGCAGTGCACAACCTGTGACACGAGCCCGGTTTTAAATCTAGAGTAGAGAAGTGCCGAGTGACATGCTGAAGAAAGGCAAGATGTGAAAAATACCCTTACACTTAGTGGTTCTTTCTAGTCCTTGCTCCATCTCTTCTTTATTGAATCTGCATTAAAAAAATGATCTTTCGATGGCTATGTGGTGAGAGTGGCTGTATTCACATCTCTGCTGTCGCTTTCCATTTCACCGAGTCGCAGAAATCAAAATCTGACTCTTCTGAAAGCGGCATCTGCTTCAGCAGCACCTTCCTTGTGTTGGTGACTGATGCATTGCCAGGCCCGTGTCAGCTCCACTGAACAGGCAAATGTCACCAGCTTCCGTACTTCCAGCAACGAGAGCAGGTGTATTTGGGAATCATGGTCAGAAGGGCATCTTCTGTGATGGCATGTGAAATGGAGAGTGGCGATTGTGCAGGTTGGAAAGAAGAGGGACTAAAAGGTGGTGGGTTAAACTGTTGTCTTTCTCCCATGGACCAAACCATCACGTAGCAATGACCCTGCGCCTCTTTCTTTATCTGCTTTGGGTGCAGCTGAACTCTAACATCAAACTGGGAGGTTTTCAGCAACCTGTCTTTCTGTCTTATTGTCCTCTTTAAGGAAATGGAGGTCCTGGGCCATATACTTCTACAGAAGGTGGGTTAGCAGTGTGCAAGAAGGAAAAGGTGGTAGTGTAAAACTTGCTTGGAAAAGGTTATCGGAATGATGCAGTGGTTCTGAGGCTGCTGTCAAAAAGAAGATAACCACAGCTGTTTTCTTGTAATTAGAAAAGTGCTAACTGTAGGCCTTGTGCTGGGAAAGAAAACTCAGAAAGAAATGTAGTTCCATTTTAGAGCATTCTAAGGCTTTCATTAAACTTAATTTGTAACAGATATTTTGAAATAGCACCTGGAAAGAAGAACAAGCAGTCATTCTTGAAGGAAAGGATGAGGATCTGTGTGCAACAGCTGCCTAGATTACAATTTAAAGTTTCTTTTGCTGAATTACTATTCCAAACTGACTTCTATTAGTCCTTTTCTTTTTTTTTCTGTTTGAACACTGAGGTTTTCCATGCTGATAAGTCTTTGAGAACTTGGCAGCTTGCCTAATCATACAAATTCCCACTGTATGCTTCTTGGATCACAATTTATTGGCAGAAATAATACAGTATTAAATAAAAATATTACCGTTAATGTAACATTAAAATTGATAAATCAATCACTTCTGTGAAGACATTCCAAACTACAATACAGTGCTGAATTTGTCGAATCGCTTTTGTTGGGTGTTTTATGGAGTGGATTGCAGAACAGACACAATAAAGTTTACCATTAACGTTCCACTTTTAATAATAACAAATTTTGTGAGACAGATTCTGTGCTCATTTATTCCTGGTATTGCATTTTAGTAGTTTATGGGACATAATAAATCAATAGGTTTAAACACGGAGCAGCTCTCTGCAGAATTTGGTCTTGCTAAAACCTTGACTACGCTGTTTGAGAAATGCAAGGTTTACATAATGCTGGGACTATTTCGTTTGTTGTGTGAAAAACTGTGCTTTAGATGTATTTCAGAGTTCAGTTCTGTAGTGCTATTTACTTGGTGTGTCTTGACACTTGAGTGTTTTAAGTTTCATAGTTGATGTTGCATTAAGGTTGGTAGCCAGGTGTAACTCCCTTGCCTGCTGCAGTTTACTGTCTTGTCTTGGGGCTGATTTTTAAAATAACTCTGTAAGTATTGCTCACTACTGTCTGCAGACTTTAGAAATGATTAGGAAATTGTTAACTTTTTTCCTCCATTTTTGTGTTTCATAAAAAAAATCATCTCTTTTTCTGCCCTCATTTTCTTCTTCCACCCAGAATATCAACCCAAAAGAAAGACTTCAGAGGAATATATCTGTAAAAAAACTGCAACCGAAGGCATCATTTCATGAATAATGGTCGTAAGCGAGATGTTCCAGGAGATTTGTAAAATGATTGCTTGGTATAATTCACAATTCTCCTGATGATTTGGCATTGTGTCATGCAGACATTAATCTTTTATCCCACAACTGAATGTGTGTGCCATAGGGAAGGAACCCCATTTTTGCCAGGTTTTTTTCTTAATCAAGAAACTGTACTGATTGTGATGGTTGGTATTGTCTCCATGTCTTTTCAAGGAACTGAAAGGGGAGTTGGTGGCTCTGTTTATTGTCATTGTAATTATTTAGCAGTTACTAATGAAAGTTATTTAAAGGTCTCTTTTTAAAAAGCTTTTTCTCTTCACTTACTGGCTTTTCAACCTTCCAAGTTAAAAACCCATCTCAAAGCTCGAGAGGAAAAATCCCAACATTTTAAACTTTGAGTCTAGACATCTTTAACTATGTCTGATACTGTTGGCCCAAATATATACAGAATTTGAGAGATGGGCTGTGTTGTGGAGTCAACACTAATAGTGGAAGGAGACATCCAACATTTAAAAATACATATATTTGAAATGTTGTCTGAAATATCAGTGAATCATTAAAAGGTGCAGTCTTACACCCATAATTTTAGTGTTGAAAACAGTAAATGTCAATGAAGTAATAAGCATCATTGCTGATAAGAGAGAAGATGGTTCTGTTGAAAATGCATTGCTGTCTGTCCCCATGAACATGCTTAGGAGTGGAGAATGACTCAGCCCTGTGTTACCCCGTGATCACCTTCAATGGTATTTCTTTTGTATCTGATGTCTTGTTTGGATGCTTCTGGAAAGTAACTAGATGATCTTTGAACTCCTAGTTCAGATTTCATATACATTAAAACACACTGGAAATTGGTGAGAAGCCCCTTGGGATTGCTGATACATATTTTAGATTGTAGTTACAATTCCTGGGTGGGTTTTTTTTCCCTACTGTTAATGTCACTCAAGGAAAATACAGTTTAAATAAGTTATTGACCTGTTTTTCTTGTCTGGATTTGGGAGTATCATGTCTTATAGAAGAAAAGTTAAATGTAAATGATGTTTTCTGTATGCTTATCTTTCATTCAGAAATGAATACAAATAAATTAGCAATAAATAGGAGCCTGTCCCTTGCTGGTGACTCATCCTATCTATTCTGCTTCTGCTTGACAGCATTAGTACTTCCCTTATTGTAACTCCTGTCTTTGCAATTACTGTAAAAATAATTAAATCAAGCTCATACTTTGCTTGGCTTTAAATTTGCAATTAATATTTCTTTGCAAGATGACTCTTTTATTGCTAGATCTAGTTAAACCGTTGCGACTCTAAAAGACCAGTTTCGAAATGCACATGGCGTTGACGTTTCTGAAGCACCAGATGCCCTCGTTGTACGCGATGTGCAGTAGGAAGGAAGGCTGCGGCGTCGCTGACCACTGCGATCGCAGGGGGAGCTGAAAGAGGCACAGAATCACAGAATGTTGGGGATTGGAAGGGACCTCGAAAGATCATCCAGTCCAATCCCCCAAGAGGTGTGTTCGTTGACTGCAGCCATTCCACCCTCAGCCCTTCCCTTGTCAGATCTCATAGACTCGATGGGGTCAAGCCTGCTCAGCATTCAGGTGGGAGACTTCCCTGGAAATCCAGGAGTTGAAGGGAGCCAGGCTTGTGGCTCTCAGCACAGACTAGCACCCTGCCTCTAGGTCAGTTGTTGACCCCATGCTATGTTTAATCCATGTTTGATAGATTTTAGTCGTGGGTTTTCTGGTTCATTTGAAGAACGATGCTGTGGTGACAAGTGATGATGTGGCAGGGGGAAAGTTACAGAGAAATAATTTTGGTAGGTGATAAATTGGGAGTGGTTCCCAGGCACAACCGTTTGGGGCACCTTGAAAAATCAGGTTCTGAGTCTCTGTCATTTTTCTGTTTGTTTTTCCCTGCATGAACAAAGTATTTGTTCACCTTACGAATCTCACAGCGATAGCGTAGAGTGGGAACCTTGGTTTGAATAATATTTTGGCTCCAAAATAGCCTGCAGAAGACACAGAAGGACTCACTGGTGTATAGTTTGGCCCCTCTGATTGAACACAATCACAAAAATAAACCAAATGTTAAAAGTGTCTTTTCAAAGCTTTACTTTTTCATTGGGTCCAGTGGTGGTTTTCTGGCTTTACAAATAGTGAAATTATAGAATGAAAAGAAAAGCTGGGCTTTATTTTATGGTGCAGAACTGACCACTTCTAAATGAAATCACTTCAGAGTGAAAATTTCCAAGGAAGGATGAAACGTGAAGAAAACACTTTCATTAAAAAAAAGGCGAGTAGAGAAACAATTAAATGAGTAACTTGGGAGCTGTCATACATATTAAATTTTGTCCTCATTAATTCTCTTTGTAGGAAAGTAATAATTTACTTAGGGAAAAGGAAATAGGAAAAGTTTAAAACCTTCATGTGTCAGTGTTGAAAATGCAAGACGTGTCAGTGCATGCTGGCAGATTGTGTGGCTGCTGTGTGTGACCCAGAGAGGAAAGGACAGTGAGAGGGTTTGAGAGAGCCTTGGTCTTCCCAGTGGATCATGGGGATTAAGGTTCACTGAAGCATTAACTTATGTTTCAGATGATGTTATGAAGACATTTTCCATTCTTTCTGGGTTTTGATCATGTTCTTTTTCTTCATTTAAACTATGCAATTATTTTTCATCATTAAAACTGTAAAAATATTATTTACCACTGAAAATATATCCTGATCCTGTATGGCTGTGATCTTGGCAAATGGATATAATTCAGCACATTTTAAGGGAATCTTTATTTCATACCTTTATTCAGAAGCTATTTTAAGTAATACATTTCTGGTTTAGATGGAGAAGTTTAGCCCTGTATCTAAGAACTTCTGAATCTGAGGTTTCAGAATAAAAATAAAAATCTTATTTCAAAATTTTTGAAGCTGAATTTCACTGCTAGGTATTTTTTTGTTTTGTTATATCAGTGTAAAATAGGAATATAAAGGAGAACTAAGAAAAAATGAGTCTTCCACGTATCCAGTATGGCCTTTATTGTGTTGTTTGATCTGAGGATATCTGTTACCAGATCAGGAACAGTGTCAGCATTTGTTCAAAATTATGTGATAGGGGGAGGTTTGTCTGACCTTCCTTTATCCCCATGGACTGGGAGAAGTTCAGGTAGCCCAGTTTTGAGGTGAAGCCCTGAGCTGTGTGTGTTAGCTGTCACTGTCACACGATACAGGTTTTTTTGTCTGGTAGTTGAATGAGTCAAGCTGATGGGAAGGGAGATTGAAGAAGAAATTTCAGTTTAAGGAGAGTTTAGAATTTGCAGGATTATTTAGCACGTTTCTGTTTTTCTTGGACTAAATGGGCTTTCCTCAAACTGTTGTTTTTTAGAACAAGCTACTGCAATATCTACTAACGCTACTGAGACTTGAAATGTATCTTTCTTCCATCCACACAGTGACTACTTGTGTGCTTGATTCCATCTGGAAAGGATATAATTGAATCCTTGTTTGTCTCCTTTAATTATCTCTTTGCAAAGTCCTTGGCTGGGAATTTTGCCACTTACAATGCAAATATTCAAACTTAAGAGCATAAACTGTGCTTTCAAAGAGCTTTTTTGTAAACCTTTTATCATGTGGTGGTTTTTCAAAACCGAACATGAGAACTTCTCAATGAACATGTTGTAATTTTTTAAATCCTCAGAGATGATTTTGTTTTCTTGCAGGTTGGCTGTAGTTGCTAATTAACTTCGTTAATTAATCATGCTACAGGGATGAAACATGCTTGATTAAAAATAAATAAAACCGTATAGCAACAAAGTAATGCTACTGATTTTCCCTATTTAAAAGCAAAGATTAAAAAACCAAGATTAATTTTGAAGCTGCATGTCAAACGTTCTTTGCATTTGAAACATCTGAAACACTAAAGCAGCTAAAAGCTTATTATTTTTTACAGCTCAGTCATAGTAAAATGCTTATCCAATTGTAACACCGTGTTAAAAAATAGGGGCTGAGAATAGTCGCTGACGGTGCTGTCTTAATCAGAACGGCCAGAGATGGTGGGTAGTAACCGACGGGTTTATTTGGTTGTGCTTACATATGAAGGTCCTTGTTCTCTCTTGTCATGTATCTTATATGAAAATTTCCAGCACTGCAAATTGGTGTTAAATGCTGTTGGCTCATAACAGGATTTTGATGACATTTCTCACCCTTTATACCAGCGTGTGTTTGTACAGAGGTGGTGGGAAATGGCTCACTGCGGGCAATGGGCCAAGTGGATCACAAATGAAGTTCCCTGGGATGATCTTGGGGATGGCTGTGGTCCAGAGGCACACTGAGCCTCTGCATGGATGGAGGTAACCATCTGTGGAGGGCTGGCTGCAGGTGCACAGCTCCTTCACCCAGGGAATGCTGGTGGGAGGGAGAAGATGCTCTGGGACCCATGTGAAGTGGGAGCACAGGGTTTGCTTGCTGCAGAGTTGACTTATTTTTGTACACCATTGGAACAGATGGCTCTTCTGTATCCCCTGTTGCAGTTGTTTTCTCATACATGATACTCAGGTTTCTTTTTCATTTTCTTCTGTTGAAGAGTGGTTCTGTTCCTAATAGCAGCAACGTTCTAAACACAGTATGAGAACGCCAGTTTTAGCTCTCCTTCGCTGGGAAAATTGTTAAGGAAGCCCTTTCTGAACCTCAGCCAGGATCCTCACTCAGAGAAAGAATTAGGAGAAGCCCTCCTCGTGGATGAAGCTCAAATGGAATTTACTTTGATAAAATTCCAGGATTCCAGAAATGTGGAACTGATTCCATGTTGGAGGTAACATGGAGAGAGGAAAGTAGGAGTATTCCTCATGTAGGAGGAATAACTAAAGAAATCTACCCAGACCACTGTCGGGAAGTGTATGGAGGAGTGGTTTGTAGGGTTTTTTGTTTGTTTAGGTTTTTTGTTGTTTTCCCCCCCCCTGCATATTTTCTCATAAAATATCTTTAGGCATTTGTTTTGCAATTAAAAAGTCAAAACCCCCTTGAAGGGTATACTTGCTTTTTCGACTAAAACATATTAGGGCGCTGAAGCAGTGCAAAAATGCAATGGGCTATTTCCAGCAGATGAACTAAATCCTTAAAATAGGATTAACCAGTTTTGTAATTTGCCTGTGATAGTATCTGAGCAAGGAAGAGGGAGGGTGGTGTGGATCTTTCAGAAGCTGTTTTTAGGATACTTGGGTTAGGGCTGTCAATCCTGGACTAATGCCACTTCTCAGTTTCCAGTAATTTCTCAGATGGGCAGAAGAGGATCTTGGTACCATGCTGGAGTAACACAAACGAACCTTCCACGGGCTGTGGCTTTAGGTTGTGCTGGTATTCAGTGGTTTCAACATAGTTCATGTTTACAAATCATGATATTAGCAATGCCTAGCAGTGATGTGGTAGCGGTGCTGGCAGGGTACCACCAGCTGGCTGCGCGGGGAGTGTTGTGGAGGTGCCGCAAGCACGTGCGGGCAGGTGACCATTACGGAGACTTAAGTACCAGGTCTTCTGCGGAAATGGAGAGGGCGGACTGGTGTAGTGACCCAAGCATATGCTGAGCTATGGCTGGGTGACACAAGTGCTGTCATTCCCACAGTAATTAGGCAGGTATGCACAGATCTTCCTTCCTCGTCAGAAACGCTTCCTGAGAAATGGCTCTCGGAAGTGGTTTGAAGGCTACTTCTATGGCAAGATCAGGAATAAAATGCTGTAGAGCATTTAGCTTTTCATGCTGGATGAGAGTGACTCTGTCAGTGACAGGTGTGGCTACAGAGCCCAGGGTGATCATCAGCCACCGGGTCCTTCCTCACCCCCGGCTGGACACCTTCACAGGTTTTTGAGGGACAGGGGTTTCCAGTCCCTGCTCTTCCTCTGTGGCAGGAGAGCTGGGAGATGCATCTCTGCATTTTCAAGACTTTATATAGTTCACTGCATTACACAGCAGGAAGGTTTTATTTCCTGAACTCAACATGTCTCAGGAAGCCAGGTGGCATGGCCAGTGGACTCGTTGCTGCGCTGCTCTCAACAGCCCTGAGCCATTGCTGCTCTTACATTTACATTATACAAACTAGTCACTGGAACAGAGATTTTCAGTATCCCAGATAAGTGCCAGGATGCTGCACTGGGATGGTTCAGGTCTTTATTTCCGATCCAACCAAGTAGAATTTCTGGACAAAACATGAGTAAATGGAAAATTTCAAACTTTTTAATGGATATATTGTGATTTAAAAATTCGTTAGCTGCAAGTTTTCAAAGCTGATCATCTTTTGTAAATAATTTATTCATCTGTGAATTTATGTTTTGTTGTGTACTGATAAATTCTTTATGTGCTGATAAATTCCTTTGATGTTTCTGCAGGGTGCTTTTCTTTCAGAAATATATATTCTTCCTTAAAAATAGCCTACTGGAAAAAAAGTCTTTAGTTTTTCTTACTTTTCTTTCTTTTAAAATTATGGTAGGTTGTTTAAGTCTCACTTGTTCTGTAAAGTATTTTCTGCTTTGCTGAGCTTCCAGAGCAAATTCTTCTCTTCCTGTAGCCCTCCTGCAGTGGTTGGTCCCTGCACCACCTTCCACTGTCTAGGCTTTGCAGTTCCCATACTTGGTGTGTGCTACATTCTCACAGTACATACGCTGTGAAAATCTCTTTATACTAAAACCCTACTTTCATTCCTTTCTTACAACTTTTCAGCTGAAAGTGTGTTGTGATCACCAAACCCTTAATTAAGCAAATTAATTGTTACTTGAGTCAAGCCAAACATTTGGGTAAGGATCTTATGTGGAAAAAAGCTAATTAAAATAACTTAATAATTCTGTAGCTACAAAATGCAGCACACTATGTTTAGGATTAGAATAGATTTTTAAAAACTTTGTTACTGATAATCTAACAGCCTTCTAGCTTGTGTTAGAATGGTCTGGAGTACAGCTAATGGGCAATGCTGTAGGAAGATAAATAACACAATCTGATTTGCACGATCTGTTTCCATATCGCCAGCATGATGAGCTACTTTGTCGTTTGAATGCAGCAAAGGATGTTTAGATTCAGTTGATTTATTGACAGTTCTGTCAAACCGCCACAAAATGAAACAATAACACAGCCACTAAATATTGTGGAGAAACGTGGTGAGGAGAGCAGGGTCTGCCAGGAGGGTTTCCCGAGGGATGTGCTGGAATGCCACCCCCATGGGCAAGTGGTGCTTCTCTCCGCCAGTGACAAACGAACTGCTATTCACACGCTTTTCTTTCCGTAGGGAGAAGCTGTCTGTGGCTCGGCTGCAGCGAGAAGTTGCACAAAGTAAGAGTGAAGGAGCAATGGTAAGCTGCGGCACATCGCTGCTTTGCAATTCTTGTCTTACTGCTTCAGGCCTGAGGTGTGTTTTTTTTGGTCACTGGAGCATTAAAGCTGTCTTGGACATAATGATGAGTTGCCAACGATGTGTTTGTAAATATGAGGCTCTATCTTGGCTTCCTTGGAAAAGTTGCAGTAGAGAAAAGCGGTTTCCTTTTCCCTGCTGCTGGTACTTGCTGGAATTGGAAGCAAGGCAAGCACAGAAAGGCAATTTCAGATCAAAATGCTTTGATTTACTTGCTTGTTAAATCTTAGCCAACTGCAGAAAAATGGAAGAATACAGGCAAGAAAGCTTAAAAGCCCCCTCAGTCTGATAATTTTGTAAATCATGTAATGCTCCTTATATCTTCATTTTTCATGTAGCAATTTATGAGATTAGGCTTGTGAGCAAAAGTTGAAATGGCAGATTTTTGGTTAACCACAAATCTATTTATAGAGTGCCTTATCTCTTAAAAACAACTTTCTTTAAGAGCTAACATGTGCTGAGTGTGCTTAATTACTTAATATCTAAGGAACTCTTCCCATCTGTTAAGGAGCTTGTTTGTCCCTATCTTCAGATAACATGTCTTAGGCTTCCTTGGGGTAAAGCTGACCTGTTCAAAAACCTTAAAACCCAGATCAGTCCCTTTGAACATACTCATGAAGCTGCTAATGATTTGAGTGAGTTGCATAGTTGGCTGTGAGAAAATTTTGTTGGAAGTTCATTTAATTTAGCGGAGAGAATCTGTAGAGGGTCTCTGTGGAGTGAATGTTCCATGAGCTGTGTGATGCAGGGTCATTTAAATCTCCTCTGCCTCTAGTGAGGGTATTTGATAAATCATTAGTAGCAATTAATACAATGAAATGAGATCTGGAGGGACGTAAGTGACAGGTAGGAGAAACCAGCTCTGAGTCTTACTCTCTTCATGAGTGGGTGCAGCTCCAGAAGAACTGATGGTACCTCATGGAGGGGGGCACGCTGGGACAGCTGCTTCTGGGCTCCAAATGCCTGGTAGTGAAGGGAAGGAGATGAGTGAGCTTGCTCAGGCAGGTATTGTTCATTTGCCCCGCCACTGCCCTCTCCCATCCCAACACCGCCCTGACATCCCTGTCCTTGGCTCTGCAGCATTGCTGGGTTGGCCAACAGAGGACTTGGAGGTGGGGTTGAAGCAGTCAGCCCACGGGGCAGTGTGGGGTGTACTGAGGCAGAAGTCCTGGAGGAACTGAGAAACAAACTTTATCAAGTTAAGCCGTAATCCGAGAGTCAGTGACTGAGATAAAACTCCTGCTGCCTCCAGGAGGAATTTTGCCTGAGGAAGAATAGCAAATATCGGGCATTGGTTTTGCAATTGCATTTTAGTTTTCAGTGTAAACAATTCTGATAATCTGGGAAGAGCTGTTTACTCTATTTGAAATGTTTGCTTTATTTTTTTTTAAGCCAGCTTTCCCTTGGAGGCATAGAAATAATATCATATATTGAGTGTAAAACATACTTAGTGGGATAATCCAAGACTTTGTGAAATGCAATATTGATTAACCTTCCAGACCTGGTAAGGCTTTTGGCATATGCACTTACCTTGTGGCTTCATCTTGTGAGGATCAGACACTTCTTGTGCCTTGTGCTGTGGGTTTGTGGGATTAATCAGATAGCCCTGCTAACCAGAGGGCAATTTTGTATAATTTGTTGAGAGGCTGAGTGTTGTAACCCATTAGGAGCTGATAGGTAGCTCTCCAGGGGCGCAATCTTCCCCCAAGGTAAATACGAGGTAGTTTTCCTCCTCTTCCCCGAGGGGTAATTTCCACAATTATCCTGCAACTGCAGCCGAGGACAAGTGTGCCCGTAGAGACAATTGCTTTGAAGCTGTTGATGTATGGAAACTTCTTTGTGTCTCAGAGCTCAGAACTGGTGATTTTAATATGAAACACAGCAGTCATTAATTAACATTAATGAACTTGCTTGGCTGCGAGCAGTACGGGAGCGGTACAGGTCTAGGAGACGGAGTGTTTGAACACAGGGGAGGCCAGGGACTTGTGTAGGCTGCGTTCTTGGGGTGTGTGGCAAGGAGCCTGCAGCACATAACAGTTTTGGGGGCAAATACATTAGAAAGATTCACAGCAAAATTTTGGCAAGGGATCCTGCCAAAAGCAAGCAGGCCTCGGGCAAATGGCGAGGCTTCCTGCGGAGAAGTGCTGGCTGCCAGCAGCATGTCTGCAGGGTGCCCCATGGCATGTGCTGCTCTCTATGGTGTGATGGACATCCCCCTGGAGACGGCACGGAGTCCTCTGGGGATGGCGGCAAGGGCACCAGGCAGAGGTACCAGCCAGCACAGGGTGCCCGAGGGCTTCTGCTGTGTGTCGCCAGCTGCGACTCTGGATAAAAGGGATGGCATCCACCACAGCCCCCTGCCAGTGACAGGCCACGGCTTTATTTAATCACTAATTAGCTAATCGCCTTTACTTACTCCCATTTTCTTTTTTGTTTGTTGTGCTAGTTAGATTGGCGTGAAGGTTTTCAATGAACTAATTCCATTTGGGAGGAGCACAGGTACAGCACATGCCACCTTTAGTGTCACCTTTAATGCCTTGCTCGGTCTCCTGGAGAGCATTTTAATAGCAGGATTGATGTGGGATGGAAGGCAGAGAGCACGAGGAGCTGCGCCGTGCCGCTCCCCTATGCCCTGGGAACCGGGCTAAACGTCACGCCAGCCCTTGGCAGGACGGCAGCTCATTTAGTACTGCGCTAGTGTTTCTTGCTTCTTTTCAAAAAATACATTTTACTTGGGTTTTGCAGTCACAAATAGGTCATGAGGGTAAGAGGTGACCGCATTGTGTCAACCCACACCCGTTTTTAGGGTGAGCAAGCATACTCCCCATGCCTGCTGCCGTGCCACCGGCGTGCTGGAGGGACACATGGTGCGGCGGGTTTGCCCTGGTCCTTCCTGCTTCCCATTTGGCACCTTTTTGATCGCAGTGTGAGAAAGCTGTGGGTACGCTTCCCTGTTGCCTTTCCAGCACAAATCAAGGGGAGAATATGCTATTTAGGATTTGCTTCCCTGCACAGGGGGTCGTCCGTTAGCATTTGCCGTAGCCTGCAACCAGCTGTTGCCTTTTTGCACGTGGTCCTTGGAGGCGATGGGTGGGGAAGGCTACCAGTGCTTGGGTTCAGAACTGCTGCTGCGAGGCGGACATGTACATGAAATCAGTAATGACAAACAAAAAGCACATAACTGGAGAAACTATCTAAGCTGTGGTATCTTTGCTTAAAAGTGGGTTTGCACATCTATATAAATAACATACGGTGAGTGATGGTGAAATGCGTTTTTTTGAGGAGACATTTGTCAGAGGAGACTTCAGCTGAGGTTGAAGATCAGGCAGGTTGTATTGTATATGATAGCAGTGCCTGTCCTGCACCGCTCCCTGTAAGAGATGTGATTTTTAATATGTCCCAGAGTTACACTTTTCATGGCTGATTTATTACTGGAAATAGATAATTACAGAAGGTACTATAGAAGATTAAATGAAGGTATTTCATTTCAAGAAAACTTTTTATCACCAAAATATGTGAATAGCCTGTTAACCTGTTGTATGTTTTTTTCTTGTGGTTGTATGGAAAATCTGATACCTCGTATACAGGACTGAGTGAGTATGTGTTTATAAATTATTTGAATTAGGAGAACTGGATAAATTCAGACTGTGAATACCTGACAATTGCTCAGATTTCTTTCTGTTATGAACCGCCGTCAGTAAATATTGATTATTCGTTGTAAAAATGCACAATTACTGCCAATCATCTACTGAAAGTTTCAGCAGCACTGAGCCTGAATTGCTGGGTGGGTCTTTCTGTCGCTTACAGCCTTTAATTTCTTAACATGCACAGTCACAATTTTCTTAGTCATGTTTCATCTGACTCATCAAGGATATCTTACCTTTTTGTAAAGGAAAAGAATCTTGATCACTTCATATATGTGCAGTTCTTACAGCATTTAATGGAGACTGTGCACGTGTCTGTGGTGACAGAGATTCCGTTATTAAAATGAGGAGCTTTCAAAATAGATCACAAGTTTATTTAGAAACATAGTAAAGACTAAAAAGTGCTATAGCCATCAAAGTCTCAAAGTCTTTTTAAAAAAAAAATAAAAAATTAAACTTTAAGCCCATAACTTTGGACCTTTGGGACACAGAAGAAGACCAGGAAAAGTGTTATTTTTTGTCAAATTTTATTAACAGTGAACAGTGCCAGGTTAGGAAAAACAGGAGAAAAATGCTGCCACAGTTACATAGCAGAGTTAGTGTTGTGTTTGCAGAAACCTAGATTAAAAACGTAAAATGAATGAAAAGTGTACACAGTTACATCCTTTTTTTAATAGCTTGGAGTCATTTAATGATCACTCAGGAAAAAAAAGTAAATATTTATTTGATACCTTTATTTACATAGAAGTTACACCATTATGTTAGTTTGTACTTCTGCATCCCAGTACTTTAATTCTGCTGTATTTTCCATTAGTTCAGTGGCCTGTAACCTACACAAAAGAAATTGTAGCACTCTGGCAATTTAGCTGTGAAGGTTAAAGTGGGATGATACTGCCTTTTATATCTACATGGGTTTCGCTTAGGGTGGGCCCTAGGCTCTGATTTACCATGTGTCCTGCTGAGTCTTTAAGTGATGCAAAGTGATTA
This sequence comes from Antrostomus carolinensis, assembly GCF_000700745.2. Classification (NCBI taxonomy): domain Eukaryota; kingdom Metazoa; phylum Chordata; class Aves; order Caprimulgiformes; family Caprimulgidae; genus Antrostomus; species Antrostomus carolinensis. The sequence goes on along the minus strand of NW_010299076.1, from coordinate 216,354 downwards.
TCATGGGCTCTTCCCGGTACCCGTCCATTCCACACCTGCACCCTTTTGTTAAAAACCCACCGTGTTAAGTGAATGTGAGGTCCCCACTGAATAGGTTTCCACCCTCTGGTAATCCTTCTGCATTAGATTGATTTATGAATGTATCAGTTTCTTTGTTAGCATGTAAACCACTAATTAATTTAAAGCTCTCTGTGGAAAAATTAAAGCCCTGGTTAAGGATTTCAACAGGCTCAGATGGTGCTAATAATGGAAAAACAAGTTATATTAATGAGTTTTGATGCGATCAGCACAATTCTTGCTTTACAAACAGTTTTTGCTGTGAAACAGTAGAGACTGCAAGTTTTTAAATAGAGTAGAAGAAGTAAAAAGGAAAGATGGAAAAAAAAATTGCGCTGTCAGTAAGATATCCCCACTACTACTAGGAACTGAGTCACTTCTGCTTGTTACAACTTTTTAAATGTAATGTGCTTAGATATACCTAACAGCCTCTTACAAAACCACGGGAAGTGCAAGCTGGTCTTTTTCTCAGATTGAAACCAAACTTCTAAAATAATCAGCTTTGAAAAGATCTCTGCCTCTTCTCCTCATCACGTGCTGCCGAACTGGAGCGTTCACTTGGAGATGGATGTGGTGAAGTGCAGAACAGGTCTTGCTTGGAATCCTATTAGAACCAGTAGAAAGTCAGACCATATTCTCTGCTCTTCCAAACTCCAAGGTGTTTTTTAGTTGTTCACTCAAATTTAGACTTTTTATTAAAGAGAAGAAAGAGAGAAAGGGGAGATCAGCCCCCAGCTTGACGATGCATTGTTGAGCAGAGTGAAAGCCCAATCTCCATCTTTTTTTGTAGGAAGCTGAAAAGGCACAGTTATAGCAGCAGCCTGTGATTGTAGGAAATGGTGATTTCCCTGCACCTCTCCTGGGAGCTGCGTTTACCTCTCCTGGCTCTGAGCACTGCCAGGGCACTCAGTCTCAGGCCACCGTTCTGGCTCTGTGGTCAGCACCACAGCTGACATTAATGCTGCCCCATTAATCAGCTAGCAGGGAGCCCTCTGAAAAGGAGCACGGTCAGCATGTTCAGAGGCCCAGCTCCTCTAACATCTGCACTACGTGCCTTGTTTTTATGGAGGAGGAGGAGGAATCCTGAGGTTGCTCTGGAGCTGGGGGGTCTTACAGATGGCAGCACAATGTGCTGCCACGAGCGTGGAGGCACTTTCTGTCACCCGCGTGATGAATCTCTGCCATCGCCTCCAGCAGCTGGGAAGGCTGTTGTTGCAGAAGCACCCGGGTCATTCAAAAATAGATGATATTTAGTAATAAATGAAGTGTTAAAGATGAGATACAAAAGGCTAAATTGTCTTTTCCAACTTCTGAGTCGTTATGTCTATGAAAACATCTATCTGTGCTTTAATGAGAAAGTAACGGGGAGAGAGAGGCAAAGTCGCTGTTTTAAAATGTCTCTTTGAATATTAAATATCCTAAACCATAAAGAAGCAGTCTGACCCTCGTGCTGTCTTCTCTGTGAAGCCATGTATAAATACACAGCTAGCCATGCTGTCTAGCTTCTTTTTCTCAGAAGCTTCATCATACAGCCTACATGGAAACTCAGTGATATTAGCAGTAGTTAGCATCAATAATGATTATTGAAAATCTTTACAAGCCTAGTTTAATGCTCCTGGACCTCATTAATTGTTCATACTTCATTAGGCCAAATGTCCTCATTCACAAACTTTGCAGTTTTATCTTCAGTGGTTTTAAATTAAAAGATTTTTAGTTCTTTATGTCCTAAGTATTTTTTGTTGTTTGCTTCATGTTTGCAAATATTTTTAGGTTTTGTATTTTAAGGATTTTATGAATCTAAGGATTCTTTATGACAAAATTGCTGAGATGTTTCAACAGTCTAAAGGAAAAAAAAAAATCAACCCAGTTGCTCTGTTTTCCTGAAGCAGAGAAGTACTGGGAGCTGGATTGCCTCTGCTCGGAATCGTCTGCCTCTCAAAGCCTGTGTTACTCTTTCCTGCTTAATTAATTTCAGAGTTCCGGTTCATTCATCCAAATTCTGCAATCAATCGTTAAAATCCATTGACTTTCCTTCCGTTGTTGTCTCGAGTGTCACAGAGATTGTGTGAGCAGGTTGTGGAGGTGCTGGCCGCTCCCCTGGCTGGCGGCCGGCCTGGCTCTGCTTGTCACCAGGAGAGGGAGCTGGAGCCATTGGGAACAGCCCCCACCTCCCCTTCTGCCTTCACTGGCACTTCGGGTCTGTGGAGCTGGCAGGAGCAGCAGCAGCAGTGTTTTAATATCCACTGGACTTTGAAGGGGGTCTTGCTACTCGCCATTGCAAAGGCAACAACACTCCGTCCTCGGTTTTGATGTTTTCTTGCTCTGCTTGCCAAGGATGTTGTCGTAGGCGCCGGCGCTGCGAGGAAAACCATTACTGTATCCAAAGGAGCAGAAGGAAGTTTTGTCCCTCAGCTGGAGCTCACCGAAGTGCTCTGTCTCTTCAGCGAGTTTCTGCAAGTATTTAGCCGACATACAAAAAGACTCAAATAGAATTATGTAAGAATCACTGAACACAGGGAAAAAAAATGCATAAAAAAGCATTTATGTAAGGTCTGAAAATAAAACAGAGGCAATTTGTAGAAAGTGTGTCATATCAGCTAAATTGCCCTCAAGTAGAAATGGCCATTTTTACATTAGATAACAAAGGTGGGGGATGCTGAAGGATGGAAAGGCACAGGCAGTCTCAGAGCATCTATGGGTGTATGTAATACCGGGGCGGCAGTTGGCTTCAGCGTGAAGCAAATCCCGCTTTATGACTAGAAACACATGTGTCCCGCTCCAGGCAATACCTCGCCGCCTGATAGGAGTGATGCGCCCATGCACTAATAACAGTGAATTGCAGCCATTTTCATATCAAAGGTTAAGCTCTGCAATCCCCAGCTCCTCCAGGCAATGGCAGGAGTTGACTCGAGGAAGCCACACGCTCACTGGATTAATATTTTTGCAAGGATGACCTGAATAGAGCCACCAATCTGTACTGCAGGCTGAAGAGGCAGAACATTTACGGTCGGGTTTTATCTAATGCAAGAAAAGGATCTCAGCTGGGACAGAATTAGTCACAACATCTGAGGCTCTGAAGAGGAAAGGTGACTGTATGCACTGAGCCAACAATCTGAATTTTATGCAAACTAGGAAGATAAATTTATACAGATTAATAGTAGTGAAATTGCTGTGATATACTTGGCATTGCGTCATTTTTCTTGAAGGAGCTGGGGAAATGAGCATATTACAAGTAAAAGAAATTACTAGATATTTTTTTTTGTCCAGTAGTTAAACTGCTAGTGTAGAATTTTTAAGACTTACCAGCGCTGTAACTTCTGTCTAAGAGGGATAGAACTTCTATCTAAGTGTTAGTTCTGGGATCGTGGAAAAATCCGTTAATTTATCTTCTTAAGCTTTTGTTCATATTTATTTTTTAAAAATAAACATATTTTCTAGTATTTTCAGGTTTTGTTCTTAAATCTTGTAGGCCTACTTGTAAGACCCAAGAAAAACTCTTGTCTTACTGGTTTGAGTCAGTTAATTCAAATCTGGTCACAATACCGATTCCCCAAATTCACCTCAGTCTAATAAAGCTGATCAGCGTAGTTGAGCATTTTCACTGCTGGACAGGGATTAGGGGCTTCAGTTTCTTCATTGCTGTTGTCATCTAAAGATGAACTTAAATATCTCTTTAGGGATTTTCATTATTTGTGATATGTGGCGCTAGTCCCTGCACAAACGAAGTGATTTTTTGTCTGGGTCCTGAAGAATAACCTTTTTTCCCCTAAATGAGCCAGAAAAAGTTATCGGGAGGGAGAGAAAGTTTCTGTATAAGGAAGGATAAAGTTTATGTACCAGGAGTATTGCTCAGTTGTGCTGCTGCCATTAAATGCACATTTATTGAAATGAATGCAGTGCTCTCGGGGCTTGTACGGTGAAGTCGGTGCTGACCCTTGGAATGAGTCAGCTCAAGCAGTGCTTTAGATTGTGTCGTGTTAGAGTAAAAACTCTTTAATGCAACAAGTATTGTTCAGCAGCTGTCCCACTGGAGCCCTGATCCGTGACAGAAGCTCCACAGCACTGAGACAGCATGATAAGGTGCTGTTGTCTTGTCCAGTTGCCTTTGGGCAAAGATCAAAGATGTACACAGAAAGTAGTCTGTCGGAGGTGAATACAAGAGAAATGTCAGAAACTGGGAAAAATGGTTGGCTCATTTCTGACCATGTAGTGCTTTGCAGGTAGATGTAAAAACTAATCACAGCTCATGCATGCAAGATCGATACTTGTGAATATTCTTTGTGCCATTAAGCCCCATTTGCTTTGTTGTTTTTTTCTCTTTGCAGAGTATAATCTCTGCAACTTCTGTTCAGGATTTAAAAGAAATATTAAAACATAGTGGGGAAATAACGTCATCCTGTACTAAACTTAGGTATCTTTGTATAGATTCAGATAGTTTAAGCTAGCAACTCTGAGTCTTCCTTTCTTTTCCCTCCCTACGCCAGTCTCATAAACTTTAATTCAGTTTTTGCTTTGTCAGGAATTTGCTTTTACATACTTTCTGTTTGTTTTGGCTCTGTGTCCATTGCATTGTGATAAGGCATCTTTTGATATTCTACGGGATCTTTCATAATGAAGATCTCATGACATAGTTTTCTAAGTCTGGAACTGGTGATCAGACTTGCTTGCATGTCCTGCAAGAGGAGACTGTCTAGACTGTGGGAATGACTGTGATGTTTGGATTGTGTTATTTCCATACCGCTTGGCATGATGCACTCTCTAGTTATTATGGAAACTCATTGAAGTACCAGGCTTGATACAGGACCTTACCTGGCTGTGAAGTGGCTTTCCTTCATTCTCTAAACTGTACTGATACGTCGTGCTTTCTGTGCAGTACCCTCTTGTGTGACTTTAAATAACCAGGTGCTTAAAACCCCTCTTTGCTCTGTTCGCTAAGGATCATAGTCTTTAACTTTGGTGTCCTACAAGGCCTGTTACTACTTTTGTCACCTGAATCCTTTATAAATCCTTGGAAAGATATTTAATTTCTGATTCAAATTGCTTATTTGTAAAACAGGCTTTATTCTGATTCCATCACTGTTCATCTGATTGCCTGTGTAGATAATGAACTCTTTGGGAAAGAGACAGGGTCTTACTGGGCATGTCAATAGTGCTGAGAGCTGTTTGGAGATTGGGGTGATGATGTGCCATGAATAATCACAGCCCAGCAACTTGGGATGAATACTGAGAGGGGATTTGGCTCAGTATGTGCAGTCCACACGGCTGTCATTTTGTAATTACGTCTTTATGCTGCATATTTGTGATCGGCATCCATATTGACACTGCTTATTTAGAAATGATTTCTGAGTGCTGGAGAAAAATTATGATCCCTTCGGAACATCCTGTTCTTGGTAGTATTTATTAACAAGTCTCCTGGAGCAGTGACTGGCAGAGTTTTCCATTTAAGAAACGTTTTCCATGGCCATTGCTAGAGAAGCAGGTCAGAAATCCCAGGCTGTTGTTGGAGATGTTGGAATATGTACGATTTCCCTATGACATTGATAATAAACCACATCAGAAGGGAAAACTTGTGATGTGGGAGGTATTGTAGGAAAATATGCGCATTAAATGAGGAGCTGAAAAATAATCTTGTACTAAAACTAGAATTTGAGAGTTGTCGGCTGTGATAGTCTAAAGGCAGGTTTGCAGCAGTTGTATCTTCCATCAGTTGATAAGGGAAACCTGTTCACGAACTGAAATATGTAGGAGGAGGTGAGTGGAAGTCAGGGTGTGAAGAACAAGTGCCATCTAATGCATTGCAAAAGAGCTTTAGAAGGAACATAAACAGGTGAGCAGAAATACCCTTGTGAAACCCCAGGAAGAAGAATATCAGCTTCTGGAAATGTGTTTAACAGAGAGGGAAAGAAGAAACTTTTCTTAGGTTTGTTCTTTTCATATAGGTACTGGCTTACAGCTGGGTGCCTGGACAGGAGCAGCACCAGTGGTACTCAATGGTCCCCTACCCCCACAACAGCTGAAAAGTTGAAGTAACCACTTGAGCACCCCGGTTCCCACCAGCCCAGCTCTGCTTGACTTTTTGTGTGGTCAGTGCAGCAAGGGTGTTTCTTTTTCAGCCCCATTTAGACAAAGATTGTTCATATTTCCCTTGTGTTGAATTTGATATCAAACTCGATGTCTTGAGTGAGTGACAGGAAGTTGTTTGTTTTAATAATATCCTACATCAGTCCACAGAAGCACTGGTGAAGAGCAGATTTCCTGTTCTGCAGATGAACAGCAAAATATCTTTCTTGTCAAAGCTTAAAAACTAAATAATTGCAAAGAGTTTGCTAACCCAGTCTTCATACTCCTTGTACCTAGTGGACAGACAGACTAGTATGGCTGTGATTCAGGAAGTCTCTAAAGGGTTGCTGAGCTGTCCTGCTCTGGGGAGGTCACTCTCTTGCTTTGACAGAGCACTTGTCACTCTGAAAGGCCAGGGAACTGTGTGTGGAAAGCGATGTGAAACCTTGGTGTGCTGGCCAAAATGTACCAAAAATTTAGAACAACTCCCCTGATTCTTGTTCTAGTGCTCTATGTGGTAATACACAGAGTATTACGATTATGTGTTTTATTGTCCAGGAACAGAACTTCTGCTCAGCCTACCAACTGCAACTACTTCTATCAGATTTTTTTCAACTGGTGCTGAGGGTGGAAGAGGCAGAAAAGAGGAGAGCTGCATGCTTTGGTTTTAGTAGTTGGTATTTTCTATAGAGAAAGAAACATCTTTTCCTTTTTCTCTTCAGGAAAATGAGACCAACACTTTTAACTGTCAACACTTGTTAAGTTGAAAAAAAAAAAAATTTCATTTTTTTTAAGTTGTGTCTTAACTGAGAGACATGTACGTGACTATGTGTAATTAATTGGTGAGAATAAACTATGGTTAGATACAATACAACAGTTACATCCTGTGTGAAAATATAAACATGAAACTGAAGGCCAGAGAACGAAATGTTAGAGATTTTATATCTGGTTTTGATCTTCTGTTGTAGAAGTATACGAAGCCTACCTGTTCCAATAAGGGAAGAGAATTAAAGCAGCAGAATCTGGCTGGCACTGAGAGTTGAGTTGTCTTTCAGTTACTCCAGTTTGACCAGTGAACAAATTAAAAACAGGATGCAAACTTGTTATTTTACTTAGTTTTTCAATTTCTCCCAGGTACCAGACTTGCAAACTCAGTCTGGCCCGTGAAAGTTGAGTCAGTTCTGCACGTGTGCTTCGTCAGCACTAATAAAGATTTTGCAGTGGCAGCTCTGTTAAAAATACCATTGAAGATGCACCAGCCAACAAAAAACCCGCTGCATTTCCCTATTGCCTATAGCAGTGCCTGCAGTGCTAAAGGAGTGAATATGATAAAGAGGCACATTTGTCAGAAAACTAAAGCGATAGGACTCTGGAATACATGCAAGGAACAGCTGAGTAAATAAGGTATCTTTTTTTGCAGTTACTTACCGACCATAAATGGATTCTACAAGCAAACACAGAAAAATTGTAATGAGATCTGACATGTTCATGAGCAGTGCTGTAAGGAGCTTGGGTAGAAGAAATGCTGCTTGGAAGGGTAGCTAGCAGCAAAGTAGTGATGCTGGAGGTGTTGAGTGTGTCAGCTGGGAAAGGCAAATAGAAGGGTGTGAGTGTGAAAACTCAAAATATTGGCATATCCCAGATCTGTGAGGGTCTGGTGGCACTGCAAACCGTTCTGAACCACTTCTTATGACTGGCATGGTTAAGTTCTCCTTCTCTCATCCTCCCAATTTTTATTTAACCTTACATCTATTTCACTTAACTTCTTGATATCCTGTTTATTAGCAGGAAATAGAAATACATTCATGAGAAGTACAGAAAATTAAGAAGTCCTGACTTTCCCCAGCATCAGAGCAAGAAACACATGCTACTCTTAGCTTGTGAGTAAATCCCAGAGCTCCCTAGAGCAACAAAGCGGAGTTCCACTAGCCAATCCATTAAAGCCAAATAAAACCCTTAGAAGTGTGTTATTTTCTAATGCTTATCCTATGTGTGTCCTGCTGCCTAACTCCTATCTCACTAATACAGACCCAAGTGGGAAACGCTTGGTTCAGCCACACGCCCATTTGTTCTGTGAACGTTCAGTCCTTTAGAAAGAAACCATTTATATCATCTAAAGAACATGTTGGTCAGTTACAGAGGAGAAAACCCATTTGCTTTGGGTGCAGGCACACAGGCATTGCAGATAAGGAAGAGTCATTTAGGATGTCCCTGTCTCCCTGCTGGGGGTCACTGTCACCACAGTGGAGTGGGTGGGGACTATGCTAGTGCTCCATCTTCTGCTTCATTGTACAGCCCACCAGGTCACTTCAAAGCACGTGTGGTGGTGGGTTCAATTAAACTGGGTGCCTTGTGCAGTTGGACTCAACGATCTCAAAGGTCTTTTCCAACCAAACAATTCCATGATTCTATGATTCTGTCGTGAGCCTCAAGCAATTCTCTGCTGACTTGAAAGGCTTGTAACCTCCAGCTAGTGATCAGGAGTGATCAGACTGGGGCAGTGACCTCTTGTACCATTACAGTTGGATCTAGAAGAAACTGTGTGGCTGGGCTGTCCTTGTCACTGGTAGTTTGGGACTTGTGTCTTTTCATTGCATACTTTGGAAAGCACAGGAATAAATACTGCAGATACTGAATTGCTTCATGTGAATTCCATAGGTTAAAGTCAATACCAGGTATAAACAGTGTAGCTTGAGTGACATGTCACCTTTCATTGTCATTTTACCTGTCCTTTGTCTTCTTAGTCTCCCTTTCTACAGACTGTGCTTTATTTCTGCTGAGGCAGTATTCCATTGCAGCAAGTCCCCTTAAATGGATAGGCATCAGTGATTCAGAAATCAAAATCCAGCATGACCACGTGGTGTCTTTCTCCCTGCTCTGTCTAGACTTCAGAGCCATTTGCAAGTATGCCAAAAATACTGCTTTGCATTAGTTTACATAGTGGCTTATCAAAATATTGTTACCTGGATAAAAGGAACTTGAATAAATCTTGAATCTGAACTGACCATTGGCTGCCATAGTTCATGGGTTTATCTTTTCTAGACACTCCCAACAGTGCAGACAACATCTGGAAACTGCCTGCCTTTTTAAACCCCCTCTGAAAATCTTAATATTTGATTTTCTTTGACAATCTTCGAAAAACTTATATGTTAAAAGAGTATCAGCTGAGGGACTACACTGGTTTACAGAGCGCAATGGATCTCTTCCCTCTTTCCTCTTCAAGTCTATGCCTAGGCTGGAATCTCAGGAAGTGTAAATGTGGAAACCACCCTGAATCATATGGCCTAGAGCTCATCTTATGCACCTATACAGTATGCAGTTGTTTTGAAAGCATTGCTGTAGGTCACAAAAAGTCCAAGGAACATGTAATGCGCTTGAGAGAACTTTGGGCAAATCTCCTGGCCCTCACTGCAAAGCCAAAGTGAATTCTAAGGTCTTAGACACGCTGTTAAACAGCAGAGAGATGTTTAGGGAGGGAAGATCATGAAAGATGTCCTAACAATTTTGCTGTGTTACCACCAAGAAGGGTAAAATTGTACCTAGAGCAGGTTTTTTCAGTGGAATGGCGTACTGGTAATGTGCCCATTATGTGCTCCTGTGCATGTAGTTATTAGGGTTAGTTTGTGGTTTGGAGTTATGAATTTTTTTAATGTTATTTTTGTTTGTTTGGAATGGTTTATTTGCTGCAGATCAACCCCCTTTATTAAAGAAAATTTCCTGTAACTTCTGACCCAGTGTGGAATTTCTGATTACTAAATACAGGCAACCCCCATGGGGTAAGGCACTTTATTGAACCTGGATACTTTTCTAAATCACTTGGGTTCATTTATTCCTAATCTTTGTGCTGTGAGTGGGGAGTTCAGTCCCATGGCCTGTTTATTTAAATAAACAATCTCACTAGAGAGTGACTGGGAGACTTGCAGTCCACCATCAGTAGAGCATTCAGCTCTGCAGGTGTAGCTCTTCAAGTCTGTGAAGCCTTTAGATGTTTAAATGCAGCCTATAACTGTGTTACTACTTAATGTTTTGGTGTCACTTTCATTTATTCAAAGATTTGGTTTTGTTCTGATGAAAAAATCGAATTGTAAAACCTCAGTTGTATTTCTGTGACTGGGAGCTTTTGTTTCGCCAGAGAGCCTTACCTTCTGTGTTCCATACCCTGCTACATTGGTGTCCCTTTAGGAAGTGTTCAAGAGTTGCAGATCTGACAGGAAATTGTAGGCAAATTAAACAATTGACACTTTGCTGGCCCAGATGGGTTGGCTTTTGCAAATTGATGTCTACACACACTCTTTTTGTGCTGTTTTATGGTTCAAACACCATTATTATAAATTTTCTTCAGTCAAACAACTGGAAACAGAAACTGGCACAGACTGGGGATTTTTGCTTGTTTGCAATTGAATTAATAAAGACTCATTATAAAAAAGTTACATTGGTTATAAAACTTTGTTTTGAATAAGAACAGATTTTATATATCTGGTGTAAAAAACAAACAAACACCTTTATGATTGGTTAGGCAGCTTAATATGATGCAAGTCATCTTACAAAAATAAATGTGTAGCAAAAGACGTGAAATTATAATTATCCATTATAATCTGTTTCAGGGAAAAAAAATTACATTATATTACTTATTAACTCCACTGTTTCTCATTTTGGTATTTATAGAAGTTTTTTTCCTCACACTTCTGAATACTAGGTATTCATACAAATTATGTCTGTCTTAATAGTGTTTCCAAGTTTCTATTTGATCTTGAAAAACATTTCATTATGTTTACTTTAGAGAAATGAGATTTCTTTAATTACTCTCTGTAGAAGCTATTAGAAGCTCAATTACATTTGCAAATTCATTTTTTTAAAGTGCTATAATTTTAAGATTAATAATTTAAAAAAAAGCCCATGATCTGACTATGGGGGACTTTCAAGTTCACTAACAGTATGCTCTCTACAGCCTTCCCCCTATGAGGAAATAATGTCTAAAATGGAAAAATTAATTATGCTAAGAACTGAAGATCAATATGAGTCTTTGAAATTGGGCTATCAATTGCGGATTTGAATGAATAGCAATTGTTTTATTAGGGAGACAGGATTATCAAAAAATGTGTTGCTTTCCTTTATTCAACATTGAAGATAAGATACAGAGATGACCTTTAGGAAGTTGAGGGAGTGGTGTGTCACCACTGTGTCTGTAGGTGAGTCACCAGGAAAGGTGCTAAAAGAGGTCCACATAGCTGACTTCAGTTTATTGGTTTCTGAAGACTGTAAGTGGGGTTTTTCGGTATTTAATTTTTTTTAAAGGTGATACCAATTTTATGTGGCCTGTTGTTGCATGTTTCACAGAACTAAAGAGGTGTTGGGCAGTAAAAGCTCCCTTCCAGAGGGCTGGCCATACACCATAGCTGTTGAAAGCGATGGGCAGACAGTGGAGCTAGCCATCTAGCTCTGTGCTGAAAGGTTTTATGATTTAGTTATTTTAAACTAAAATAGTTTTAGTTATTTAGTTATTTATTTTCTGTAAAATAAATGTTACCACAACTCCAACTATATATACAGTACTGTTTGTGTAATAGCCTGCCTAATTCAGATTAATTGTAAGCTTGTAATGATAAAGGAGCTTCAGCACAGCAGTTATTCTGTCGTACAGATGCAATTAAAACCATATCAGTGCAGTATAAATAATGCTAAATTAAGTTGCTGTCCTGCCACATGGTGGCAATTTTGAGCTAGTGCACAATGAAAGCTAGCGTCTTATTTTATTCAGAAGCAGTAACTACACCAAGAAAGAGTTTCTAATTTACTTGAAGTGCTCTGGAGCAGTGTTATCACCCAAGAATATAAAGTGTGTAAACTCCTGTTACTAAAATATCACTAATAATAAACATTTCCTATCTTGCTATTCATCTTAGAGCCAAGCAAAGCCTGAAGATTACATCTGGTAGTCACGGGATACTTGTGGTAGTCTGATATGAGGCCAAAGAGAGAGATGTCTTAGCATACTATAATTTCATAGTGGAAATTTGCTTCAAATTACTTTAACTGTTTTCAGGCCAGTTTTAGAAAATGCTGATACAAGTTACTTAGTGTCAGTTAGATTTCCCTGGTTTATTTGGGCAGGCTGTCATGTTGGAAGCAGAATCCTCTTCTAAAGAATCATCATTTTTTCTGACTGGAATGAAAAAGCTAGAAGATACTAGCCTAAAATTAGGATACTGCTTTTTATACTATTTATATCTTGCTGTTGCAAAGCTTTAGTGGGAATAAGTTTAGGAAAAATGATTACATCATAAAATAATTGGGGAAAAACGTAGAGCCCTAAAATAAATCAAGGGAATTTTTTCTTTAGCCTCTGTAGTACAGAAGTGTATCAGGTGAAAGGGTAATTCGTTTTGATTATAAAGCAGCCACACAACTTCACCCTTAGCTTTCTTATTTTGAAGACATGTGGAAATAAAGCTACCTCTCTCTCCATGAACCCTCCAAGTGTTTAAGTTATTACTGTTTATACCTTAATGCTTCACTGTGCTTTAAAACCACCTGTAACTTCATCCCTGGAAAAGCTTTGAGCATTTAAGGGTATTTGTCTGTATTCCCAGTATAGCTGGAAATGGCAACGGGGGACAGAGGCATATTAACTGCTACTGTCAGAAGGCTCTGGTTTCAATAGCTGGCTAATTTAATAAAGCCTTGTTACAGTAAAATGATTCAGCTGTAAGCAGCCTGTAAAAATTGTAATAAGCATAATAAGCAATGCACTTCTTTTTTCCACTCTTTGAGGTTGTGTTTTTTCATGCTGTCAAAGTCGGCTGCAAGGAACGCTGCAATGTGCTGCAAAGTTGTTTGTCAGTGCCTTGGTTTATTTTTGCAGAGAAGTATTGATTACAGAATGAGAAACATTTGGTTTAACAGCAATCGATGAGGAGCAAACAAAGGACACTGAAGTTTGACTCATTTTAGTTTGAATGAAAATACAGTATGTGGTACAATTTATGATTAAATAAAAAATGGGATCTACTCTCTGTTCGTGTAATCACATTTCTTTGCTGTCATCTGTGAGTGAAATAAGTTTAGGCAGACAGAGGACCATATTCTCCTGGGTGCTGGGTTTGGGACCAGGTTGCACAAGGGGAGTTTGGAAGGAGATCTCCCATCTCATGAGGGAGCCTTGGGCTTTGCAGGAGGGTGACAAGCAGGTCCATCCACCTCTGGAGGTGACCAGACTAAAGAGATTTCACCCACTTTATGTATAACACAGATGAGGGTGAACCACCTTGGACACCTTGGGCTGTTTTTTTTGCAGGAGACAAACACAAGCTCTCACAAAATATCTAAAACGGCCTTCCTTTTAACTGACAGCTTGGGCTGTGGGCAGCTGGGGCTCAAGTATACTGTGTGGCACTTGAACAAATACCACTTGATCACCGTGCATTATGTTGGGGGAATTAAATATTCATTGCATTGGAAAAATGAGTTACTTTGTTAAAGTAACCAACCAGGAGATGAAGTTGCAAATTCCAGTTTCTATTTCAATTAATATTTCATAATTAATTACTGAAAAATGGAACTGTTTCACCATCCCTCCCTCATCCCTTATCACAGGCTGTTTGAGGCTCCTGCCTGCAGCAGTCTTTCAAAAGTGGCATACAAGGGTGATAAAATAGTGGGTTTGAGTACTCTGAGTGTGCAGATTTATTGATAAGAGTATTGGGCATTGATTTGCTAGAAAAACTGATTTGCAGAATTTTACTGTGCTACTAGTTGTTATTTGTTTGCTTGATTCTGTCTTTGTTGTTGTCTACTTTTGTGGCCAGTTGATCCTACCTCTAGCTGGTAGGATGTTGTGTTACAGACCAGGCTATATCTCTCTTAAATTGTGGCTTCTTTGTCAAGGAATCAGATGCATAGCATCAGAAAATGCATTAAAATGTACATAAATACTCTATTTAGGTTAGCAATGACTTAATGGTACTTTAAACTATAAACAAAAAAAAATTATATTCTTTTCTTCCCTTCATTTCAATTCATTACAAAGTCTCTGTTTGAAATCAATATTAATTACATAGAAATTGTCATCCTCTCTAGCAAATGCTTTTAAATAGTTGTTAAAAAATTAATGTGAAGGTTATTAGCCTGATTTTGAGCAACGTTAAGCATGTGTTAAATATTCTCGTGTATACTGTTTTTGACAAAATAGCACTTCCGTGTTAGCATAATTAGAAGTACCACAGTAAAACCCTCATCTTATGATGCACAGAGGAAGCAAAGAACACATTCAAGAATACAGAAGAATCTTATTTCTATTTAAACAGTAGCCTTTTCACTACCTATAAAGTAACTTTAAACATGAGAGGAGATTATATTTGTGACCCTTTTAAGACATTTTTTATATTTGAACTAATCAGTCCAGTTATACCTAGCTGTTCTTAAGAATTGCTTTTCATAAGACTGAAACATAAGCTAAACAGAAAAAGGAGAGACTAATTTCTATGTAGATGTTGGACTGGCTCCCTTATGAATAGCAACAGCCTGTATAGGGTGCATGGTGTTCATATACTGAATCCCTTGAATTTTGCATTTTTCTGTAGTTTTAAGTCTTCATGAACAGACACATTTTTGTTTAACATACAGATAACATTATTGATCAAAGGAGTAGCGTGATTTTTATGCGGAATGTAAATTTAAAAGTTAAAAATAAAATACTCTGGTGTGGTGGGTTGACCTTGGCTGTCTGCCAGGTGCTCGCCCACCCAGCCGCTCTCTCGCTCCCCTTCTTCAACAGGACTGGGGGAGAAAATAAGAGGAAAAAGTTCATGAGTCAGGATAAAGACAGGGAGATCACTTATCATTTATCCTCACAGGCAAAGCAAACTCAGCTTGGGGAAGATTGATTTAATTTACTGCCAATTAAAATAGATTTGGATAATGTAAAACAAAGGCAAATTTAAAGCAACACTTTCCAAAGGGCAGTGTGGGGAGTTTGCCTCCTGAACTTCCCCCGCCAAGTGGCACAGGGGGATGGGACGGGGGTTCAAGTCAGTCCATGACAGTCCCTCTCTGCTGCACCTGCCTCCCCACACCTTTCCCTGCTCCAGCGTGGCTCCTTCCACAGGCTGCAGGTCCTTCAGGAGATGTCCCCCGTGGTCCCTCCATGGGCTGCAGCAAAATGCTCACCCCAGTGCCAGGAGCACCCCCTGCCCTACTCCTCCTCCTCTTCCTCCTCCTCCTGCTTCTCCTCAGCCCTGGGCACTCGCTGGGCTGTTTCTCACAGTTTTTTCCTCACTCCTCACGGCCTCAGTGCTGTTTTGCCCTTTCCTGGATCCATTTCCCTGCCGCTGACGGGCTCAGCTGTGCCCTGGGTGGGGCTGCGGCAGAACCGGCTGGAACCGGCCGTGTCCGGCACAGGGCAACCCCGGCCTCGCCTCACAGCGGCCCCACAGGCCCCCGCTGCCAGCGGCTGTGGACACACAGTGCATCTGACCCACTGACATTAAGAAAAAGTGAGATTATTAGGGTGGCACGATATGGAGGGGTAGGGGGAAGTGTTTTTAGGTGGAGAGGCAAAGAGGAACGAGCTGTCAACAGAGCAGTTTTAACACGGAGAGTGTAAGATGGTCAGCGTTGCTGAGGGGAGGCCAGCAGGTCCGGCACAAAGGGTGGGATGAGGCTAGAGTGTTTGGAATAAGAAATCTGCTTGAATTAGTTAAATGCTTGACCCTGCTGGAGAGAAGTCCCTGGGTACTTCTCTGAAAAGGCATTATCATGGAGTCGGTCCCATCTTTCACACAAGACATCTGCTGATTTTATTTGCGGTGACAGGGAAAGGAGTTAAACTGCAGGTCCCTGACTTGGAAGGCTTGAGTGTCATCCATGTTGAAATTTAAAGTTGAGAGCCAGAAAGCCCAGGAAGGAGAAACAGTAGGAAGGCAGCATCTCTCTGTACGAAACCTTAAGGTGCCACATGTTCGCGCTGGGTGTAAACCCCTGGCCAGAAATGGGGGGTCCATTGTGTAGCTCCCGGCTCCGTAGCACCACGTGCTGCCGTCTGCCTCCCATTTTTTTTTTCTGCCTCCCATGGCTGCTGCCCGCCACGTCTACTGTCATGTTTTATCACTTCTGTGTTTTCTGCTGGCTGCCACAGCATCGGAGGTCACTCAAGAGAGGAGACGATTGCAGTTTGATAGAACGTGAAAGAACCAGGTTCTAGTATTTGTAACACATGCCCAGTGAACTAAGGGAGCCATAAATGGTTGAGCACCTCTTTGGAAATACCTGTCACATAGATGCACTGGGCCAGTCCTTAGACTGAGAGCATGGCTATTGACTTGTAACTCTGAACATAACGTCACCTGGAATGCTGAGGAGCGATTCAGATTTGTCTGTCAAATACATGCACTATTTTCAGTGTAGCCATAAATAGTTTTCATGCGTTTTGTTTTGATCATGAGTATCTCAAATTGGATTCCTTCCTTTGAGAAGATGAGTTAATGTGTGGTACATGTCCCTGACTGGATGAGAAATGAAACATTTTGACATGAACGTTTCTACAGCTACCCAAAAGGCACTTGTTGAAGTGCGAATGCTGGCTCACAAGCATAATGAGCAGCTAGTGAAAATTGATTGCTGAAATGTTAATGAAAAAGTAATTGCAAACAGTATTTGTTCAAGTGTTAAAATATTCCAGTACTTACACGAAAGTATTGGTGGAGTTTGCTAACCCAGTCTTTCACTCTAGTTCACATAAAATTTTTGCATATTTGGAAAGTTACCAGAGATTTGACAGGGCGATGTGATGACAGTTAGACTATCTGGAGAGGCTGAAAAAGGGAAGCAAGAGTGAAGTAAGGGTTATACTTCTAAGAGAAGAAGGTTATAGCTGTGCTGCAGAAGGCAAGGAGAGGAAGCATGGAAAAATAATTTGAGCAGAGCTCATGGAGAGAAGAAGCTGCAATTAAAGAGGAATTGGCAAGTGGGAACACATATAACTTCATTGGAAGATGGCAGTGATTTTTCTAGTGTTAAAACATACTGATTTGTTTCACATGATACTTTCTTTTTTTTTATTTAACCTTTTATTCACATGGCATGCTAATTGTATCCCTTTCCAGTAAGCTTATATTTGCTATGAAACCTTGACCTGTTTCTGGCTACTTCATTTCCTTGCACGCACCTTGATTTTGCATAGGTATAGTGGGGGTAGCACAGAGGAGCTTATAAAGGAGGTTATGACAATGCAAAATTTCAGGAGAATTCAGGGATGTGTTATCTGCTTCCAGGAGACAAAAATAAAATAAAATCTCTGTTTAATTCTGGCCTTTCTGTATGTTAGCCTCACTTCTCTTCCTCTGGCACTTCATTATGGCTTTTCTGGGTTCGAATAAAAATGTAGTTCTCTTCTTATAGATAAGATCACTACTCCTGGGAGCTACTTTCTGTGTGTAGTATACATGAGTGTTTTGTGTCCTGGAGACTGAAAATTTTCCAAGTGTGGGTGGTCTCTTACTCCTTTTTCCCCCCCTCTACACTATTTAAAGTCTGTGATCTGGCTGAAAGCAGATCTGCTTTCTGCAAGAAATGGCAGAAGTGCCTCCAGGTTGCCCGTAAATTCTTGTGAAGAAGCACGCGGCTGAAGGCTGGTGCTGTTACTGCTCTGCAGCTATCCTGTGGGCAGTCTCCCTCTTCCTGCAGGAAATTTTGGGTAGCTGGGAAGAGAACCCAAAATTTTAAGACCATAGGTTAGTGCTTTTGTTTCTGGTCTTGCAGCCTTGTGACCTGTTTGTTTTTCATCTCATACCCTGAAAGAAGCCTATGTTTTGTACAGAAATAGTACAGAATAGCTCGTATAATATGATATAATATATGGTGTGTTATTATGCTTGCCCATGAGGTGGCTGAATTGGAACTGGAAACTAATTCCAGAAGTTCCTAATATTGAAGCATTTAATTCCTGTTAGGTTATTGTTCTTATAACATGAATTTGTGGTTGGTTTATGGGTACTTTTCTTAAGGTAGTTCCTAGGTTCTTCCTTCTTAAAAAAACAAAAATATGTGGATGTGCCAATCTTTTTGTGTAGGATGATAAAACAGATTTCTGCACATGAATAGAAGAAGTAAATGGTAGCAACAGCATTCTCTGCCCTACCTGCAAGAGGTAAATGAAACCTAGAAATAGCTTATTCAGCTCTTTGACTTGTAGGAGAAAGTTTGGATTTGTGAATCTCTGCTGTATATTCTGTGCTTTATTATAAAATGTAGTTCTGTGATTAGCAGCAGCATAGCCATGCATGTAGACATGGCACACTCATTCTGCAGGACAGTCAGCGGAGCTGTGTGCAACCTGCAAAACATCCTGGCAGTGAGATGGAGGAGGACAGGATACCCGGCTGCTTTCTGAGGTGTCACGCTTTGTCTCTCCCCCAGTGGAGATCTGGCTTTGTACTTAGTGTAGAAAGAAGGTTTATTTGAGGACCAGAGCATGGTCAGCATAGCAGACATATAGAGGTAGTTGCTGTATCACAGTAAGATCATTGTGGCAGTAACGACGCTGAGTGGCTGTTGAAGGCATGGCTGAGTCTCTGGTCTTCAGTGTATTATCATAGGTAAACTGTCACTGCATCAGGTAGCTCAGGCACAGCCTGCTGATTTGAGTCAACTTGGCAATCAGGAATTCATAGCCGTACCTGATTTTCCTCCAAAGTGGCTTATCAGTTACTGTAGGGACAGTTGCGTGTTTGGTTTTAAACCCAGTTTCTGTAGGCACCAGTATCTTCTGAAAGCTCATCTTAAGCCTTGGATGGTGACTATATATTTCTTTATGTCATTTTCCTTGCTGCTCTCTGGAAGCTCTAGATGTCTCTAGCAGCAGTGAAGTTCTTCTGTAAGAGAAGATGGTGACAGTATTCAGCAAGGGCCTCTGAAACAGTATAATTTTGAAGCTTCACGAGTCCCAAGCTGGAGAAACACAAACTGCTTTGAATATTCTTCCCTTATCATTAGCCTGAGTTATCCTTTGGGAGCCACACTATCTGTACTGAAGGTGCTGTGTATCTTCTGCCTGGTGCTGAGCACTCTCTGCTCTTCTGAGCTTGGCAGAAACCAAGGATTACTCAGCACCTGGCAGAACATGTTTATGTAACAGTAAGGACAGTAATTAGATAATTTAGTTAGAACAATATGTTTATTTTCCAGTAATTTGTTTCTTGTTTTGCAGTTTTCCATTTTCCAGATATTACATATGACCAACTAGACAGAAGCCCTCTGTTCTCTGAGTAATTCCTCATATTTTTTCACAAGCATATAGATATTTCATTTAATCCTTTGCAGCCTTCCTTTGTGGCATCTGCTTATTTATCACTGTCTTTAAGATCCCTTTTCCACTTGGTAATGTTCATATTTTTGGTCCCTTGGTTGCTGCTATTATAAATTATTATCCAGTAAGATTTATAGCTGTGAGACTTGTACAAATAATCTGTCTCCCTCATTTAATGGCTTAACACTAAGATACCTTTGTTATTTTCTAATGAAACTGTATGTATAATTTCTAGACAAATTTTTGCAGGTATGTCATGAAAATTTAGGTCAGCGGTGGAACTGCGTCAGACTGTCTGACAGGCTACAAATTGCACTGCTCCATGGGCACAGAGATTTTTCAATGCATATAGGTGGTGAACCCACTGTAGCTTTACAGTGACTTCACCTTAGACAACTGACACTGGAACCTCTTGACTGACGGAGTATAATGTAGTACCATGTAAATTGCTTGGGGTTCTTTATTGATTTGTTATCTCATTGAAATGCACAAGAAAAAAAAATAATTTAAATTAATTTCTGTGTAACAGAGTCAAATGGAAAAGGCTGTATATAGACTTTTTAAATTCCAATAGTATTTTTTATAACTTTTCCATTCATTACATTCTCCTGATCCTCCTAAATTGTGTTTAGCTACTCTGAAAATAAAGTTTTGCAATCATTAGATGCCCTTTTATATGATGTTCTTATATCTAGAACTGAGGTTTGAAAAAAAAAAGAAAAAGATTAGGCCATGACATACGTAGGTTTAACCAGGTAGCACAGTCTGTTGTGGGTTGGGTTTTTTGGTCCTGTATTATAAGAATTACCAACAACCATATGCTCTTTGCCTTTGAGAACTATTAGTAAAAATAATGACGTTTTTATTTCTGTCATATTTGTTTGATTGGTGCTCAGTTTTTAAAAACATATTCTTTGTCATAGTATTTCAGTAAATAGATTCAAATAGACTCTGTCCTACTGATAGGGACCCTCCTCTCAGATAACACAAGAAAGCTAGTGGTGCGGAAGCGGGTCCTTCTCTGCTCCTGAGACTGAAATGTTAAGGGATGGGTGACAAGTTGTCCTCTTGACTTGTTTCATGCTTACCATCTCTGCATTCAAGCAAGATAGATCACAGATCTCACATACCATTTTTTACATTTATTTTGAGTGGAAGTGAAGAAAACGTTCTTTGAATGAGAGGGTGGGTGTTTGTTTTCAAATATACTGACTTCAGCGCGTCTGAGCCCAGTAGCCCAGCATGACAGGGATTTTCTGAAAGGGTTTCCACCTCTAGTTCATTATTCTGTGTAACATTGTTATACAATGATGGGGCTATATAGTTAAAGTAATTATTTTGATTGATTGATGTTTTTTCCCAAATTAAATCTTAAATTTTTGCTAAAAGTGTGTTTTATATGTACAATTCATAAATACCTTTTTATGGTCTTTCAGCGTGAGAAGCTGATACATGAGTTGGAGGAAGAAAGACATTTAAGACTTGAGAGTGAAAAAAGATTACGGGAGGTGACGCTGGAGTCGGAGCGTAGCAGAGCTCAGATGCGTGGGCTGCAAGAACAGTTTTCCAGGTATGTTGCATAAGTAAAATATGTTCAAAATATGGGAAGAACAGACTGTGATGCAAAAAGATTGATCAAACCTGTTAACAGCTTGAATGGATGGAATCTAAGGCAAAAAGTGCTCTCCCTCTGAAATTCTGTAAAAATGGTGGGCTTTTGGATAAATGATGGTTAGTATCCTGTAAAACTTAAAAAGCTTGTACCATCATTCTATGTAATAGGGAAAATTTTCATTTCTAGAGATTTTGTATTTGTTAGAGTTCCCAATAATTTTCTAAGTATTGGTCTTCACTTCTCAAAAAGTGCAAGTCATTGATAAGTCAGTATTCTGTTGCTTGTTTCTGTTAACCAACAAGAATAGGTTTGATTAATCTGAATAAAGAGGAAAAAAAAGTGATGCCTTTTACCAGCTGGGTAATCATCCTGCTTGGACATGCTTCGAATCTCTTCCTGTGTTGACTGGACCAGAGCTTTGTGCTAGAACAGAGCTCCACTTAAAAGGGAACCACCTTAGAACTGGGATTTAAGACAAACTATTCATTCATGTGATGACAGTAAGGATTTGATTTATTTATTGTTTTCATGATGCCTGATGACATCTTGTGCATCAAATAGATCTTTTTATTTTTGTCACATGAACAGAAATAAAACAATCAAAACAAAAACAAAAGAGACCATGGAATTTTCTGTTGTATATTTTCCATCAAGATGGAATATTAACTAATTCCCTCAGGCCCCTGAATCGTTGAAAATTTCAAGTTCAGTTTAATACGGTGAAAACAAGTTGTGAGGCAGGTTTTTTCTTTGGTTATTTTTATTGAGGTTTTTAGAGTTTTCTGTGTTGAGCATTTTTTGTGGGTTTTTTTTTCCCTCATTGTCTGCCATGCTGCTCCTCTGATCTGAGATTGGGTTTCTAGGCAACGCTGGAAAAGCCATTAATAGCAATAATAAAATTTATTCTGATCTGTTATTTTGTTTTTGGAAAATTTCCATTAATCCTCTTCAGATTTTAAAAAACCATCAAAGTGTTCAGATAAGTCTGAAATTCTTTCGCTAAAAATGCTAAGGATATTTATTTTTTAGTTTTTCGGTTTTGTCCTTGTTCTATGATCTTTGGTTTCAATTTTTACTTATTCTGATGAGACTCCCTGAGTAATATACACAAAATAAATCTACCCTGTGAGTATTCTTGGTTGGAATATTTTGCTCTATTATATATTAATCTTTGTTTGTGGAAGAATTTCCTGCGGTCCTGAATTTAGAACAGTATTATTGTTAAAATAACTGGAAGCCTTTGAAATAAACTTTAAAGATGGTGCAGCTCTGATTAGGAAAAAAAAAAGAAGGGGTGAGGGGAAACCAGTCTCCAGAGTAACGCGCCCAGTAACCTGGTAAAATTTTAACTGTTGCATATTCAGGTCTTTTCAGGATAAGCCTTCAGTATTCCTGTGAAACTCTGGTAGGCTGATTCAGTTCTGCAGTGTTTCTGAAGAGAATAACTATTTTATTAGATAGGATCCCTGAAGTCCACTATCTTCAAATTAATCCATTTGTTTTTTCCCCTTACTATTTGCAATCTGGCTTGCTCTGATCTGATCAAGAAGCAGAGGGATGCAAGTTCTTTGGATTAAAGTTGTTTGTCTCTTTATTTTTGTACCTCTCATTTAAAGGTGAATGCCATTGAAATCAGTCTGATGCTCTCTGTAAGGCTGTCTGCACGTCAGCTCTACTGCTTGAAGGCAAACTTAGATACCATTTTTCATGAACGGCACCTGAAGTTGGCCCTGTTATTGCCAATGAGGGAACTGCCGTTGGCTTCATCGGGCTATGATTTTATTTTTGTGTAGACCAGATTCTAGGAAGAGAATGCATCACTTAAATACTTAATTTGCTTTTCAAACATTAGGTTTGTTATGATGAATATTGGAGGTTATTTTTTCTTATGCTTAGTAGAATATGAATATATTTGCTTACCCAAACTTTCTCTCTAAATGCATGTATTTTTTCTTACCCTGCTTGAGCAGGGAATGAAACTGGCAACTGGATAGTCTTGTGCTGCTTAGAGATTCTGTATTGTTTGAAGGATTTGAGACTTTTTTCTCAATTTGAGAACAGTTAAATGGGACAAGACAGGTGGTGATGGGAGGAGATGTTAAAATCAAGCAAATTGGAAGTACTTTGGAAGAAGATGACTAGAGAGTAATAATTTGGGCCCAAACATTCTGGCTTTCAGATCCAGATAGACTAAAGTAAGAACATGTATTATAGCATAAATCTTCTAAAGCCCTGTAATTCCTGAACTGAGTGGATTTACATAGACATTCCTACATATATGTGCAGTGCAGTTGGAGAAACTGTGATTTGGAGGATGTTTCTTTGCATCTCAAAATATTTTTTCTGCATCTTTGAAAGAATGAAACGTGACATTTTGTGTAAAGCTGCAAGCTGACCTTTGTAATCAGGGGACGAAAGCTGCCTAGTCCTATCTGAAATTGTGTGAAAACTTTAATCTGTCATATAAGCATATAGTTTGAGATTGAGGAGTTCAGAAGGCAAGGGGTTTTTTTGTTGATTGACGTTTCTGTTCTTACCAAGTAAGCAATATTCCAGGCTAGGAGTCTGAAATAAATCGAAGTTCTTTTTCTTAACATCTGTATAAATCTGCCAGAGCCTTGAAGTGACACAGTGGTTAGTTTGATAAATATTTGACAGTTGCTGTAGAAGGAGAAAGGGCTTTTAAAACCAAATTTCTTTCCCAGAATTGTACCATGTTGTATCCATGTGATTTTAAATTTGTTTTCTAATTTTATAGGAGGTGAATATAGAATCACAGGGTTGGAAGGGACCTTAAAGATCATCCAGTTCCAACCTCCCTGCCATCAGCAGGGACACCTTCCACTAGACCAGGTTGCTCAAAGCCTCATCCAACCTGGCCTTGAACACTTCCAGGGATATTTTAGGTGTAGAAGGGTCCTACAGGAAAACCATTTAATGCTAAAGCTAGGATTTTACACTGTAGTTAGATGCAGTTATTTTTGCATTGCCTTAATATAATCTCAACTTGAGGTGAAATCTTTGCTGTTTTCTTTCTCAGAACCACTGAGATCTGTCGCTGTGCTGTAGCTGTTCTGTTAAATTCCACAAACCCCTTTTTGGTATGACAATGTATAGATGAATGTTATGCAGATGCACAAAGACTAACCCTATAAATACCTGTCAGTCCAGTTTCTTCCAAGACAATGTCGTGCAGTCTGACTTTCCCATTTTGATTTTGGCAGCCGTTGTGTCTATACTGATGGGTCATCACTTACGTTAGTATTATGCCTGCTCTGAAGGAAATTAGGTTCATTCTTTTGGGTTTTTTTGTTTGTTTGTTTGTTTTTTAGGGGTTTTTTGGTTGCTCAGAGTTTAACATTAGTTCCTTCTTGAACTTTTATCTTGGACATTAGAGAAGAAAATACACTTTGTCTCATGTACCTCCTTCTTCTTGATATCAGCTGTGCTTTTCCTACTTTCAGCAGCTTCCTACAACAGTAAGGACAGAAATACAACAACCTTGCCTGAAGTAGTAAATGTGATTTATAGTATCAGTCTAAGAAGAACACTAATACACACAATATAAATTGATTACATTTCTCTGCTGTACATCAGTAGGCAATAGAAATTGTTGTCTGTTGAGTGCATGCAGTACATGTGACTCCAAACTGGGATTAAATGTTAAAGCAGTAAAGGAGGGAGGTAGCTTTACTTAAGTTATTTTGATTACTATTTTGGTCTAAATGAAACAAGTTCAATATACACAATATTGTAAAATATATCTGTAAACAGTAATTGAAGAAGCTAGTATCAAATCTTAAAAGCCCTTTGGGTAAATTTCAAAAATTCTTTCGTTTAAGATGATCTTGTTTATAGGTATCAATGTCTGTGACTGGAAAACTGCCTCAGGCTTTTAAGAAAGTACGTCACTGGAAAAGTAGGAAATGGTCCTACAGTTTGATCTGCCAGGGTCTTGTGAATGGGACCTAATTCTCATTAGATTGTATTTCAGCATTCCTCTCACATTAATATTGACCATAGGGTTAAGCCTGTCACTTCTGACAAGGGGAAAGATGGCTGCTACAAATCTGATAACACTTCACATAAAAGGACTTCATGGCTGTTGGTTTAAGCACATCCTACATGATTTTCCCCAATTATTGTTAATTCCCCTTGCTCCGTTCTGTCTTGGCAGCAGGTCAGTGAAAATGATAACTGCTTTCCTAGGAACTGTGATAAAGATTTTTTGCATTGCATCAACATTTTGATGTTGCATCATCACATTGTAATTTCTAATGCTCTGAGGTCACCACCTGCTTGCACTGCAGTGGCCTTCCTGCCATGGCTGGTAATCTGTATACAGCAGAGTCCAGTAGGAAGCCTCGGTAGCCCCTGTGGTCAGTCAGTTTGTTTAATGCTCGCTGAATACCAAGTTAAACCATTAATAATGTTTTAATCTAGTGTCTGGGGAGATTAGGATGCTCTCCTGGCAGTCATTGATGGTATTCCTTTGATTTTATCATAGCAGCGATGAGTAAAATACTATGTGGGAATTCACTCCTTTTCTCAGAAGAAGATTACAGAAGGAGCTGTCTACAGTGTTCCTCTGCTCTTTTGTGTAGTTCTGCAGTAACCTCTTATCACCCTCCCTGAGTGGACTGTATGTAGGGTTATTGGGGGAGGCAGATTGTCACAAAGATAGTGTTTGTATCATCCTACCCTGTGTGTTTAGGTACCGCTAATTTCATTAGATATGGCTGTGTGAAACGTTACAAAGAAAACTACTGCATAAGTATAAAACATGACTTGCTGACTTGAAAGTGCTCCATGTCTGGTGTGTATCTCACTTCTACACTTGCTGCCTCCTGTCCTTCTAACTGTAAAATGTCCATCTTCAACTGTGTTGTGGTGGGTTGACCTTGTCTGTCTGCTAGGTGCCCACCCGGCCACTCTCACTCAGCCTCCTGTTGAGGACTGGAGGAGAGAAAAAGACAAGAAACCCTATTAGTCAAGATAAGGACAGGGAGATCACTCACCAGTTACCATCAAGGGGAAAGCAGACTCGGCTTGAAGATTAATTTAATTCATTGCCAATTAAAAATAGAGAAGGATAGTGAGAAACAAGGACAAAACTAATAATACTTTCCCTCACCCTTCCCTTCTTCCCAAGCTCAATTTCATTCCTTCATTCCCAACTCTTCTACCTCCTCCCCTGAGCACCATGATTGACCGGGGTAGGAGGAGGTGGGGGCTGCTGCGATCTATTCCAACCACTTTGTCTCTGCTGCTCCTTCCTCCAGCACAGGGCTCCTCCCACTGGAGTCTTAGGGTGCTGGGGGGCCTCTTGGGTGTACGGTGTAAGAGAGGTGGGGCTGATGGCTGCTTCAGAGGCACCAGTTCTGGACCTGCTGCTCTTGGTGCACTAGGCAGAGTACTTTTCTCAGTGATTCTCTTCTCTTTCTTCCCTCTCTTCCTCTCTCTTCCTCTCTCTCTTCCCTTTCTCAGTGATGGTCTTCTCTTCTCTTTCTCAGTGATTGCTCTTCTCAGTGATGCCCAATGATAGGACAAGGGGCAATGGGTGTGAGCTGGAACACAGGAGGTTCTGCTTAAACTTGAGAAGGAACTTCTTTATGGTAAGGGTGATGGAGCGCTGGAACAGGCTGCCCAGGGAGGGTGTGGAGTCTCCTTCTCTGGAGACATTCAAGACCCCCCTGGACGCCTTCCTGTGTGATTTCGTTTAGGTTCCTGCTCCGGAGGGGGGATTGGACTGGATGATCTTTTGAGGTCCCTTCCAATCCCCAACATTCTGTGATTCTGTGATTCTTTTACTGTAGGACTGCTCAGCTCTTGGCTGGGCTTGCTGAGCCTTAGGACGTGGTGTGAATATTGTTTACTAGGGGTTTGACCTAATGCTTAGGATATCGATCTTGTCTTTTGATGAAAATTGACAGAGTAAAAGGATGAAGTTTCTTTTAGATTAACACTGATGGGGTGAGTATATTAGTATTTTTATTTATGTGCATGTATGACACTTAGGTACATATTTCATCTCTAATCATTACTCAGAAGTGTCAAGCACAATTTTAAGTAAGATCAAGGAGCTTTTGTGTAAATAGTTTTCATCTGGCAGAAAATAAAGAAAGGGTTTTTTGCTAAACTGATGAAATGAAGCCCAACAAGGAGATTGTCCCAAGTTGTATATGGAGTTTGACCCCACTCAGTTCACAGGCTACTTTGAACTAAATGTGCTGATTTCCTGTTGTTTGACCAAGAAGAAGAAAAACAGGAATTTTAAAATTTTTCATACCAGGCTTCATTTTTCCACTCTTCTGTTCTGTGTATTAATACAGTGGTTTTGAAAGTACACACACACATGAGAAATTATCTTCAAAGAATGTGTTATCTCAGTTTTCTTCAAAAACTACAATTCTCATGTTAAAAACCATCAGATTGAAATACATATTTTCATATGGAAGTTAAAAAAGAACAAAAGCAATGAGCTCAGAGTGACTGCAGAGAACTGAAGGACCAGTGTAAACTCAAAGCACAGAAGTCATGCAAGGACCAGAAGTTATAGCAGACTATATTGCATGATGTATATTAACTTACCTAACACTTTGAGAGGGCAATGGATAGATTTGCTTCAGGCATTATTAAAGATGCACATAGAGGTACATGCAGTTCCTGATCTGCTGTGGACTTTTCAGGCACTGGAGCTACGTTAAGAGCCAGCCCTATTTCAGTACCCCGATGCACTAGTAAATCATGAGGTGGTGTTCCATGGCAGCTCTTAGTTGCTGAAAGCTTCTTTCAGGGGGTCCAGAGAAATAGGTAATTTTTATGTTGCACAGACAAAAACATAGCTGTCCGTGTGCTCAGAAAATCCTGGGTTTCATTTGTATTTATTTATATGCTGACAATATGCGTCATCCTTGTATTTCTGGAAGGTTGCATCTATTGCCTTTTGCTGATTTATCAGAGCATGAAATGATACTCTGTTTCCTCTGTTCTAGCTAGCTCTACAATTTAATAGGATATAGCGGGTTTTTTCCTTTGCATAATGCAATAGATTAGCACCAAAGCAGTACTAGGTTACAGCGCAATCCCCTGTCTTTTAAAACATACAAGACAGCCTAACATAGAACCAATATATCAACATTTTCACCACAATTTAACAGGAGGTTACCAGTGCCCATATACACACACAGCATATAATCTTTTCCATGCATCACTTTTTTGTAATAGGAAGATGGTTTGAATATTCTCTGCACTCCCTTGCCATGGTCCTGGCCAAGCAGAACCTATTTACATTAGGTAGTGTGGTATGTGACCATCGTCTCTCTTATTATATGTCTGTTTCATTCCTGAAGTGAGAGATCCCCACTGATGTTGAAGGAAGCTCCTGGAAGCATGTATCAAGTAACATTGTGCTTGAGAGGAAGAGCAGAGATTCCTGTGCAGATGTAGTCATTGGGTTTACAGACCCTTTTATGTTGGAGGACACTGAAAACCTCATTTTGGTGAAATTGCAGACTCCCTTGCTACTGCTCTTTAAAGAGATTGAGGTTCATGCTTGGTGTTTATGTACTGTGAAATGCTATACCTGTAGAAGATCATGGCCCTGTGCATTTTATTTTGTATAATAACAGGTATATTTTGCAGGTATTTCTAGCTACAGATAATTCTCCATCGTAAAACATGTTTAGGTTTATCAAAGGACAGTGCTGATACAGGAGCGAAGTTCTATTACTGAGTAATGTTGCTGCCTGAGAGCTGTGCAGTGATGTATGGTAAGGTGTTTCCAAGGCAGATAGGACCTGTGGTCTTACTGCTGGTTTGCTGTTTGGATGGATGTATTTTTAAAATTTCATCGGAACATGAGAAGTTTAAGTACTGTTTCTTTCCTCTGGAACTTGCTATAGTTTCTTTTCTTTCAAACTTGGGAAATTAGGAAAGTCACAGATGTGTCATGTGCTATTCTGCAACTCTTTGATGCCATGTAAGGTAAAGATACTATTCAAAGCCAACACATTCCATATATTTAATAAAAAGATTCCTTTGCTAGATATGATAGATACCTTAATTACAAGGACCAGCAGAAGGATCA